>NW_007252258.1:0-69374 GCF_000164805.1 Carlito syrichta | reverse complement strand
GGCTAATTTTTTGATTTATTGTAGAGATGAGGTCTCGCCAAGTTGTCCAGGCGGGTCTCAAACCTACGGGCTCAGGCAATCCACTCACCTCAGCCTCCCAAAGTGCGGGATTACAGGCTACTATTTTTTTTTACTCTCATGTATATTGTATTATCTTTTGGATTGTTTTGTTTGTTCTATTTTTCATTACTCTTCCTACCTACTATAAGTTACAGTTACTGCATATCTTATAGAATTTTGCCTCCATTTTTTGAAAATTCAAATAAATCATATGCTGCTTTTTTTTTTAAATAGGATTTTGTACAGGAAATGGAAATGTTTCAATGAAATTTGTGCACTTTACTTGCCATTTAACCATACTTTGATATCTTTTCCTTTCAATATAAGTCTAGTAATTGTTAATAGGGGATAAAGTACCTCTAAAACTAGAGAATGTACTTAGGTCTAGTAATGTTCTAATTTTAGGATTTAAGGATTTTTTTGTCTTTTAACAGTGAGACGATAATCAGTATAATCTTTTTAACGGCATTTAGTATTTATTAATGTGAAATACCAACAGTTCCACCTCAGTGAATTGTCCCTATAGAAATGCTTACCTGGGTGGGCAAAGGTAGATCCATGAAGATGTTCATGGTTTTGCAAAAACCGAAAACAACTCAAATGTATCAGAAACAGAGTACTTGATAAGTAAATTCCATAGATTGGAATTTGAGATAGCTAAATTGTCTCACTTAATCCTCATGTCAGTTTTTTTTTTTTTTTTCTTTTGAGTTAGTCTCACTCTCGCTCAGCCTGGAGTGCAGTGTCACACTCATGGCCACCACAGCCTCGAGCTGCTGGGCTCAGGCGATCCTTCCACCTCAGCCTTCAAAGTAGCTGAAACTACAGGTGCGCGTCATCACACCTGGCTAATTTTTTTATTTTTTGACAAGGTCTCGCCAAGTTACCCAGGTTGGTCTTGAATCCGTAGGCTCAGGCAGTCCTCTTGCCTTGGCCTCCAAAAGTGCTGGGATTACAGGCTTGAGCCACCATGCCTGGCCTATGTCAGTCTTTGAAATCAACGTACTCTTTTTTTTTTTTTTTTAATCAACTTTTTCTTAATTCTGCTGAAACGGAGGTTTTTTTTTTTTTGGTTTCTTTGCCAAGAAATCCTTTTCCTGTCTCCAACTGCAAATGCCTGCAGATCAGCTATATGTCCCTATGTAGAAAATTTGCTTTTGTCAAGTTATATTAAATTGAAATAACACAGTATGTGTACTTTTTTCCTGAATTTTCTTCAATGATACTAATGTTTTAACAATTAACACTGTTGCATGAGTCATTTATTTTAAATTGTTGAATAATATTTCATTGTGTAAATTTTGTACACTTAGTTTATTCAGTATCTGTTAGATTGTTTGCAATATTCAGCTCCTATAAATAAAGTGTCTGGAAACAATCAAATAAAAGTTTTATTTGAAAATAACTAGTTAGTTCTCCTGGATACATACCTAGTAGATGAGTCTTCCAATCAATTAACAAAGTATATCTATTTGTGAAACTGAGATTTAAAGAGGTTAAATAACTTGCCCAATGTGTAACTACAAAAGAGTGCATCATTCAGGCCTGTGTGACTCCAGAACTCTCTTCACTTGTTTGAGGCAAACTTTTTAAAGGTTTATAGTGACCTCAGTGTCACTAGACTTTACCTGATTTTGCTCATATGTAAAATAAAGGTAAATCTAGACTTGAACTCTCAGATGTCTTTCAGCTCTAACATTTGTTGCTTTTTTATAGTACCTACAAAGTACCCAGTCTCTTGCAGGTGCTCAATAAATATTAGTTGGATAAATGGTAATGCTTATAGTTCTTGGTGTCTTAGAATTCAGGGCTAGCTTTGGATCTAAGGGCATTTGCATTATTCCCTATCCCCCTTCTTCTCAAATCGAATATAAAGTTCACAACCTCTGTTGTCTGTGTCAATTAGTGCAAACATACATTTAGAGTCAGAATTCATGCTGCTTGTGGTAAGTCATATGTATGCTGACTTGAAAGCTGATGAAACAACAGCTACATTGCACTTTTTGATGAATATGACACAAGAGCAAATACCATACTTGAGGTTGTCTTTGTGTCAGCTCTTAGTGAACTGGCTAGTATACTCAGCACCTAAGAGCTTACTTTCAGAGTTGCACATGCCTTAGCATCTAGTGGATAATACTAGTGCCTACTGGACAAGGAGAAAAACCTTGGTGTTAGGAGAATTTTTAACAAAATGTGAGGCAGAGACTGTTATATTAAGGGTGAAACCATAATGTTTAGCCTATCTGACAAAGTTACGCAATTTGTCTTGTTCCTGTTCAAGTAAGACACATAGTCACTCAAGTCATGTGCTTGTGCCATGGCTACAGTATCAGTTGAGTTCTTGGGAATGAGAGTAGGAGGAGCTTCATCTCTTCAACTATATAATATGCAGGCATAGTTACACATTATTCAAGATAATTATAGTGGAAGCCTGTTTTTAACTTGGTGATGGAAAGTGTCTGGGAGTCAGAATTACTTTTTATCATCAGTTTGCCATAGCGTGAAATACATTCGCTATAAGGATACATGAAGGGAAAAAGGCATTGATAGAGAATTATGATTAACAATATTCATAGCTTGGTCATAGACTTCCTAAGGTGATAAGTTCTTTACTTTTATGAACTTCGTCATCAGAGATTTAAATTAAACCCTAAACTTCAATATGTAGAATAGGTCATGAGGGAGATAATGACAAGAATATGTTAATGTATTTAGATAAGTCATCACCACTAATTAGATACTCTTACTTATTCATGACAGATATAGCATTATCTTTCACTTTAAATACATTTGCAAAGTGCCTTTTGACATTATTGAAAATCCCAAACTAGACTTCAGAGTGAGAGAGAACTGCCACTTAAAATAAATCTGATAGTTTTTGTGCTGTCCCTAATTACTCCTTCTGTGGTTAAAATATTTTAAAATTTGGCAAAGAATTAAATGATATGACAACTTGGATAATTAAATGTGTTCTTATAATTTAATTGGTATGCTCAATAGTAATTAAGTCCTGTTTGGTACCTCCATTTATACTAAACCAGAGGCAAGGGACTTAATTTAATGATTGTGCTAAAATCTTTTTCATTTTACTCATGTTTAGCTGGATCCGGAACGAAGTTTATTTGACCAAGGAGTAAAGACAGATGGAACTGTACAGCTTAGTGTACAGGTAATTTCTTACCAAGGTAAGCTACTTTTAGTGATAATTATTTAAAAGGCTAGCTCATGTTTTTCTGTTGTGATAACTCAGTTTTTTAAGTTTTAGGTGTTTTAGATGGCTGTCTAAATGACGTAATGTAATGTTATAGCCAGAATTCATGATTTGGTTTAGTTATTGTGTCTGACAGGATGAAGCAGTATAACATATTCTACTTAGTTTAATGAAAAAGGGATATATTATACAGTAGTAAATAGCAGAATCACCGAGAGAGCTGGAAGATAGGTTCTAGCTGATTTCTTAAGAATGTCTCAGCCATACTGCGTAACTGGACTGTCCAGAAGTTACTGCTCTGCCATGATCTGGACAACACCACACCTGGAAGCTGCTGTTGTAGCTTTCAACCTGGAACCATGCTGCCTTTACAGTGATCCCTCCTCTTCACTTATTTCCAAATAGAAGTCTTTTGTCAATGATTCAAGAGCCTGAATTACATCTGGAACCATAGCTGAAAGGAAATCTAGTCTCTAGATTTAGCAAGAGAGAGCAATTTGCAAGGGATGTGGAGTCATCCCATCTGCCGTATCCATCACAGTGTTTTATCAAACTTGTGTAAGTACACAAGTTAGAAAAGGAAATTAGGAAGCCATTTTTGGTAGACGTGAGTTTTGGTTTGTTAAAATGTGGCTTTTCGGGATTCCTAATAAGAGTTTTAGAATGACATAGTCTCTGAACATACTATATTGCTCACAACTGTGTTTCACAGCCAAAGTTTTCTTCAGATTTTGAAAATGGTGGTTCCCTACTTCTGATCCTTAATTCCCACAGGATTGATTATTGTTGGGAATGGGAAAGAAATTAATTGTTTTTAGCTTTAAAAACCTACTGATCTCTCAGTGCAAGTGTGTTTAAGAAGACCTTACTTGAAGCCATGAAGTATGGAATTTGGATGAAGGATTAAAGGATAGATCTTCATTTTTTAAAATTCTGATTATTCTTATCATGTACATTTGGATAAGTGATTCTCTTTATATAACCTATTGAATGATAGTAGTACATTTTCTTGTAATACTGCTTTTCACAAGAAATTGAAGTTTGGCCTTTTTTCCAAATGAGCTTTGATTGAATTTTGTTATAGATTGGAATAGATTCAGTAATCAATAGTAGCTGTTATGTAATGTGATAGTTTCTTAGAGCTGCATTTTAGCATAAGTGAGGCTATTTTATAAAGGGTTAATTCTATTTTGAATAGATAAATTCAGTATATCTGTTATATCTTAGAGAGTTGTGTAGACTTGACTAAAGATCTGCTTTTATGGCATAATTTTTTAGCTTAATTACAATTTTTAAAACACAGATTTAAATGTTTTGATTCTGGATGAATAGGCATTGAGGAGTCTCTATTAGTAAATAATGTACCTTATCTTCATTTTATCTTTTCCATAATTCTTATCGTTCATTAACACTAGGGTTTTCATATCATCAGGGTTTGAGCTTTTCTTCATTCAGCTGAAAATGAAAATCAGAATTTAACATGTGAATTTAACTTAACAAACTTGGCATCATTTTCAACACATCTACTTTGTCCTTTAAATGAAAAGCTTAGTCAGCAAATAATTTTAAATTGCTTATCAGGAGTTTTTGAAATCCTGAGGATGGGTAGCTACTCACTTATACTCTCCCTAGTCTAGTTTTTATTTCGTTTTATAGTGGTGACTTTATTTATTTTGTTGTGGTAAGAACTGGTCCTTTTTTTTTTTCCTATTGGTATTTATAGGTAGGGTTTGTGTGTGTGTTATTAAGAATTATTTTAGACTTGTGGAATAGTTGCAGGACAAGTAAAATAATTTCTGGATATCCTTCACTTAGACTCCCTAAATGTTAACTTTTCTTACATTTGTTTTATTCTCTCCCCCCTCACACACATATTTTTTTTTAACTGTTTATGGATAAGTTGCAGACTAGATCTCCTTTTGTTCCTAACTATATCAGTGTGTATGTATCCCTAAAAACAAGGATTTTTAATATGACACAGTATAATTATTAAAATCAGGAGATTAATATTGACATAATACTGTTACTACAAAAATTCTATTGAATTGTTGTATTGTTAATTGGGGATCTGTTAAATTATTTGCATATATTGCTAAAAATACTTAAGATGTAGTTTTTCTTTACCATTCAGGAACATACAAATTAGACTAAATTTGTTTATTTATTTTTTGGTGACTTTGTGCTTTCATTTAGATTTATAATTTTTTTTAATCCGTTCTTAAGGAATTGAGCCAAAGCTAAACATTCTTGAAATTGTTAAACCTGCGGACACTGTTGAAGTAGTTATTGATCCAGATGCCCACCATGCTGAATCAGAAGCACATCTCGTTGAGGAAGCTCAAGTCATAACTCTTGATGGCACAAAGCACATCACAACCATTTCAGATGAAACCTCAGAACAAGTGACAAGATGGGCTGCCGCACTGGAAGGTTATAGGAAAGAACAAGAACGCCTTGGGATACCCTATGGTAATAAAATACATAATTATATGTTAGGTAGACTAATAAGAATTAAGCTTGACATAGAAGACACTAGGGTGACTAAGTTATAATCTATTTTAAATGCAGAATTTTTAGAAAGAATGTTGCTTCTCTGTCTCTCTCTCTGTCTCTCTCTCTCTCTCTCTCTCTCTCTCTCTCTCTTTCTCTTTCTCTCCCTCTCTCCCTCTCGCCTTTCCCCCCCCTTTCTCTCTCTAACTGTAACGTACGTTTATGCCCATATGATGGACAAATACTGTCCTGGGTGTGCTGGAAATACAAAGAAGTATAAACAAATTTCTGCTCTTAGGATGGTCACAGTGTAGTTGAAGAGAATGAACATATGTGAAAAGGGATAATTGCCATAAAATTATAACATTTTTAAGCTGTCAATAACTCATGTAGAAGAAGCATGCTGTTGGAATTTCAAAGGGATCATAGTGGCCTAGGGGAAAACAGGAAGAGTTTATTATAGACAAGAAACTTGTGCAGAGAAGGACATTGCAGACAAGAAATGTTATATGCAAAGCTCAGATGTGAGGATATGCATGAGTAGTGAGTAATGAAACTATTTAGTGGCTAAGCAGTTAACTCTGTAGTATTGCAGAACTGTTTTTTGATTGAGAATATGGCAGTGGTGTACGGCATTAGTTGGAGTAGGTAGAGACTAGGTGAAGGGAGAACAGGAGAATGTTGCTATAGTTGTAACTAGATAATGATGTCTTGAGAAGCCCAGACTAGGTGATTTCTTTGGGAGTAGAGAGGAAGAAGTGGATGAAAACAGTGATAGGACTGAGCAGATTAACAAATTGCGTTAAGGTACACAGGGAAGCTTCAAGTATTGATCTGACTTTTCAAGCTTGATCTTTTTTACTAAAGCAGTAATAATCTTGATACAAATTGGTCGAATCTTTATTTCCTGTTTAGTGAACACTACCATATATATGCCAGGCACTGTGTTAAATGCTGGGCTTATGTTGATGCACAAGAAGGAGCATGCCTTCAAAAGCGTAGTGGAGAAGCAGGGGAGTCTGGAATAGGAAAGAATTTTCAAGGGTAAGGGTTGATAATGCTTGACTTTGAAGTAACAGTACACACTCAGCTGAAGACAGACAAAAAGTGGTTTCAGGTACACATGATTTGGACTGGAGATAAAGATGTCTTATGGGACTCACTCATTCACATTGAATTTGTGTTTGAAGCCTTAAAAGTATATGTAGGCCTGGGTGCTGTGGCTCAAGCCTGTAATCCCAGTACTTTGGGAGGCCAAGGTGAGAGGACTGCCTGAGCCTGCAGCTCAAGACCAGCCTGGGCAACATGGTGAGACTTTGTATCTATAATAAAAATCAAAAAATTAGCCGGGTGTGGTAGCGTGTGCCTGTAGTTACAGCTACTTGGAAGGCTGAGGCAGAAGGATCACTGGAACCTAGCAGGTTGACGCTGAGGTGACTGTGAGCATGCCACTGTACTCCGACTCAAAAAAAAAAGTATATGTCGTCTCTGATGGAGAACAAGAAATGGAAAAGAGCATACATTAGACACTGTTTCTTACATCCTGCAAACATTTATGGTTGGAGAAAAGGAAGGTAGACAAGTAACAGCTGACAAGGGCCAGGCATAGTAGCTCACGCATATAATCTCATTACTTTAAGAGGCCAAGGTGAAACAATTGCCTAAGCTCAGGAGTTGCAGACCAGCCTAGGCAACAACCTTATCTCTACAATGAATTTAAAAATTAGCTGGTCGTGGTGGTGCTATAGTCCCAACTAATTGGAAGGCTGAGGCAGCAGGTCAAGGCTGTGGTAACCAAGATCATGCCACTGCATTCCATCCTGAGTGACAGAGTAAAACTCTGACACAAACACACACAAATAACTGAAGAGGTAAAAAGAAAATAAGAGTTTATGTGTACACATATAGTCACTGAAATTGAGGGAAGAGTTGGATGGTCAAGACTAACATGATGCTGAGAAAACTAATTTTTATTAAATTTGGTAATCAGTGGGTCATTAATAAATTGAAGCAACAGTATTGTAGAGTTGGTGAGATAAAGCAGAATTTTAAGAAATAGACATCTGAGAAATGGAGAAAATTGAATATAAACCTTTTGGGGGCAGATGTGGAAGGGTGCTCAAGGAACAAATAATTAATATTGACGGTTCAAGAGTTAGTGATGACTTGAGTGTATTTGTAGATGAAATTGTATTGTTTATTAGATTTTAATTGAAGCATAACAAGATAATAGAGTCCAGTTCAAAGGATGAACTATAGCCATTCTTCAGGGATATAAGAGAAAAAAGATAGGATGGTTAAAAGTATTAAGTTGTTTATTTTTGACATGTGGAATATATAGTGTGAACCTTTGTATTTGTAAGTTGGGAGTCATCTCTTGAAAGGGGAAATACTGAGAAGGAAAGAGGGAAGCATAAAAAGTTGGAAGCAGTGTTTTATATAGTTTGCAGTACTTTCAACAAGAACTCTTCAGTAGTAGAATCTTCTGTGGAAAGTAGTATATAAATGAATTGTAGACAGAACAAGATTATAAACTCGGACTGACTCCAAGTGCTATTTACTTAGAAGAAAGTAAGATTTACTGAGATACAGAGGATGTTTTAAAAAATCGTTTGATTTTCGTTATGAAACTGTTAACCTACTAGAAAGTTGTCGAAATGATTTATATTTTCTTAGGAAGCTATTGTTTCAGGTTTGTACTTCTGTACCTTAGGGTAGTTCCTTTGCTAATTTCTTAATTCTCTGCAAAAGACTGAGGCAGAAGGATCACCGGAACCCAGCAGATCGAGGCTGCGGTGGCCGGGAGCGTGCCACTGCACTCCAGTCTGGGCGACAGAGTGAGACTCCAACTCAAAAAAAAAAAAACCTTTGAAATTTTGATCCACATTGGGATATATACATGCATTTTTTTTCTTAAGTATTTCATGTTAACAACTGGAGATGAAACTTAAATTAATAGATGTATAGTATTTAGAAGTCTAGCTAAAGAGATGGGTTGTAAGATACTATTAAAACTCAATAAAAGTAATATCAAAATAACAAAATTATATATTAATCCCAGTAACTTTGGATGCTAAAGCCAGGAGTTCGAGATCAGCCTGGGTAACACAGTGAGACCTTGTCTCTAAAAAAAAAAAAAAAATGTTTAAACTTAGGTGTGGTGGTGCATGCTTGTAGTCCTAACAGGACTCCTGGACTGATCGATGTTTTTCCTCTTCTGTTTGTCATCTCATCTACTTTTACTACTTTCTGCCAAATTTTCTTGTCTTAACAGTATAACTTGCCTGATTTTTAATTTTAATCTACAAGGGCTCTTTATTTTTGTTTGTTTCTTTCCAAAGCATTCTGATCTTATATTATGGATATCATGCTTTCTTTTACCTCTCTGAGTATGTTGATAACTGTGGGCTTTTTTAGTCTCTCTCAAACGTTTGATTATTCTAGTCCATCTGTTCACATTTGTATGAATAACTTGCCTAGACACAGTGGCTCATGCCTATAAATCCCAGCACTTTGGAAGACTGAGGTGGGAGGATCACTTGAAGCCAGGAGTTTGAGACCATTCTGGACAACAGAGCAAGACCCTATCTCTCCGCTCACCCCTAAAGAAAGAATAACTTAAGCTAATTAGTGTGAAGTTCTGAAGTATTTGTTAGCTATATGCCAGTAAAATGAGGAATTGGTTTTTTTACTTAAAATTTTTCTAATGAATCAGTATATATAGATGTTTTTGCTAGGAATCTTTAACTTCTGTGGAGACTTGGCCATGTGTGTCAGGAGTAGAAGATTGGGTGCATTTGGGATTGATGTGTATGTTAATGCTGCATTCTTGAAGTGGTAAGGGAAATGGAGCAGGGAGGATGTAGAAAGGGTCTCATTCTTCAGTTTGTAGATTTTTATTACTGGGATGAAGGAGAGGCCCTTGACATTCTACCCACACCATATACTTTAATTGAAACCCATCATTTTCAGCTTTAAGTCTCTGCTACTACCTGGAACCACCATGACCTAAACCAATAAATGGGGTTCTGTAGGCAGGAATTCTCTAACTTCTTACTGGTATCCTCCTTGACAAACATTTTAGATCATAGCCTTCCCCTACTCTGTTAAATTGATTACCACTCTGCTTATTGTCTTCAAAATATTAGTTGAAATCTGCCATCCATGTCTTTCACTTTGTACTCGTGTTCCCTTGGTTTTACATCTTTTAAAAATTCCTCACAGCCATAAACAAAAACAAAATAATGTCCTTTGCTGCAACATGAATGCAGTTGGAGATCATCATTCTATGTGAACTATCACAAAAACAAAAGACTGAATACTGCATGTTCTCAGTCATAAGTGGGCCCTGAACATTGGGCACACGGATACAAAGGCAGGAGCAACTGACACTGGGCACTGCTAATGGGAGGAGGAAAGGAGGAGGGATAAAGGACACACAATCACTCATGGGGTCACCATGTCCACTCCCAGGGGGACAAAGGTCTGTCTAAAAGCCCAAAACTCACCACCACGCAATTTACTTAAGTAGCAGATCCTCATATATATCCCACAACTCCAAAATAAAAATAAAAATTTTAAATTTCTTTACTGTTATTTTACTGCAGACTTAGAGAAAAGAGGTTGAGCAGGCATGGCCAATTAGTTTTGCTAAACCGGAAGTCCAGATATTAATATCTGAGAAGACAAATCAGACTAGGTATATTTTTCCCTAACTTTAAACATCTTGATACTTTTATGTTTGTTTTTGTGTGAAAGGATCTTGTAAAGGGTGGATAGTTCAGGATAGTTTTTCTTTTTTTGTTGGTTTTTTTTTGTTTGAGTTGGAGTCTCACTCAGTCGCCCAGACTGGAGTGCAGTGGCCGCTTCCGCACCTGCTGGGCTCCAGCGATCCTTCCGCCTCAGCCTTCCATGTAGCCGGAATTACAGGCATGCGCTACCACGCCCGGCTGATTTTTTGATTTATTGTAGAGATGAGGTTTCGCTGCCCAGGCGGGTCTCAAACCCGTGGGCTCAGGCAATCCACTCACCTCAGCCTCCCAAAGGCGCAGGATTACAGGCTGAGCCACCGAGCCCGGTTTAGGATAGTTTTTCTAACTTAACAAAACCCTCTCTTCTGTTGTTTTCAGGTGATAAAGTAATAAAAAATGGGACAGCCTGCTTTCCCAGTTCCTGTCTACTTTTATCTGGGCCTTCTCTTTCTTTGATTTGGGGTCCTGTGCCACTCACTCTTGATTCTACCCTGCCAGTTTTTCCTTACTGGGGGCTGCTCTCCTGGAAATGGATCTTGGCTCAGTTTGAAAAACTCCTAGGTGTTATACAGCACCAACCCATTAACCCTTAGCATGGACCCTTGCTGTTGGATTGAGCAAACTACTTTTTAGTTGTTGCTTTCATCTTGGCTTGTTGTGCTTTCAGTGTGTGCTTCTTGACTGTGTTCAATTTTTCCTGTGCTCAAAATGGGTCAAGTGTCCCTTTGTGTTCTCTTGCACTCACACTAAGACCATGAAGCTCTTGTTGCTCTTGTCTGACATGTTGTTTTGTTATTGCTTTGTCTGACCTCCTTGTATTCTGAGGTCCATGGGGGATATCTTATCATCTGGTTTGATTGTAAATGTCCATGGGCTTGGGATTTTGGTTTTGCTCTCTAGTTGTCTTCTCTTTCTTTCTTTCTTTCTTTTTTTTGGAGTCTCTCTTTGTCGCCTAGGCTGGAATTCAGTGGCACAATCAACAGCTCTCTGCAGCCTCGACCTGAGCTCAAGCAATCCTTCTACCTTGGTTCCCAAATAGCTAGGACTACAGGCACATGCCACCATGCCTGGCTAAGTAAATATATATATATACATATATATTTTTTCGAGATGAGGTCTTGTTATGTTTCCTAGACTGGCCTCAAACTCTTGGACTCAAGCAGTCCTTCTGCCTCAGCCTTCCAAAGTGCTGGAATTACAGAGGTGTGAACCACTGTACCTGGCTGCTTTTTCTGTTTTTATGTGTACATTCAGAGAAATTTTAAAACTTCGCCACCATCTTAGATTCTTCATCCCTGAACTTCTTTGTGAAAAAAAATTTTTTAAGTATTCTGTAACTATCAATCCTATATTCTTATGTTTGATTAATTTTCACTATAAATTGGCCCTTAATAAGTATTTAAGTTATTTTTTCTACCTTATTGACTAGCACTCATTTATTGGGTGTATATAATTACTACTTTTTGAATAGATCATCTTCTTAAAGCAGGAATACCAGTACCAAAATTAATTGACTAGTATTTAGTAAACTTACAGGCAGAATGCTGTTAAGTGTCAGTGGTATAGTCATTACTGTTTATACATGTTGGCTATCTTTTATTTGTGAATTCAATTAGGTAGTAAGATATGATAGAAAAAAGGAAATTATTTAGATATGCTTTTTATAGATTCAACAAATGTGTGTGCAAAGCACTGTGGTAGATTCTGAAGATAGAATGATTTACAAGACCCAGTTCTTGTGTTTAAGATCATACTGTCTTGTGAGGGGCAACTGAGTAAAACAGGGAATTAACATATTTATATATTTTTTTGGAAGTGCCACCATAGGGTAAATGCACAAGTATCCAGCTTTTCACAGGAAGGAAAAAGGAGGAAGGAGTACATTGTTAATGTTTTGGAGAGTAAGGCTAGCTCCCTTACAATTTTTTTTTCAGTGTAACCACAAAATAATTTTTAAACTTAGATAATTTACTTCATTTTCTCCAGAATAACCACCTATTTTATTCTTTCCTTTGGCCCACTGGAGAGCAGTCTTGCAGTTTGTTTTTCTTGGTAAAATTCTAGACAAAGGTTGACTCCTTCAGAAATTTAGATTAAGAAATTGAAAAGGAGCTGAGAAGAAAATATAGCATAAACATTCTTTACTTCATATAATTTACTTTGCTTAAGGGAAAACACTCTGTGTGTGTGTGTGTGTTGACAAGTTAACTGTAAATTCATAAATATCCAAGATGTAACTAAGCTAAAGGTAATATTTTTCTGTCTAGATCCCATACAATGGTCCACAGACCAAGTCCTGCATTGGGTTGTGTGGGTGATGAAGGAATTCAGCATGACGGATATAGACCTCACCACACTCAACATTTCGGGAAGAGAATTATGTAGTCTCAGCCAAGAAGATTTTTTTCAGCGTGTCCCTCGGGGAGAAATTCTCTGGAGTCATCTGGAGCTTCTAAGAAAATGTATAAAATTACAGTTATTATTTTTTTACTTTGTAACTTAATCTTAGTTTTATTTCTTTATAACTTTATATTTGTCTTAGTTGTTCATTGATAATGCTAAACAATTAATAAGCAAATAATTGTTAAGCCATAATAACATTTCTTAACCGTATAAGGCTGTGCTGAGAGTTCTATGTGTATTATTCATTTAATTCCTATAATAATGCCACAGGTCATTACTTTCCTTATTTTTTAGATAGGAAAGGGAGGATTTGAAAGCCCCACAAGGCCACATCTAGGGAGTGGCAGAGCCAGGATTCAAACCTAGGCTAATGTTAGAATCAAAGTTCTTAAATCAGATGCTGTGCCCTACACTTCGCCCTCTTCATATATTCAAGTCATACCTTCTGTTTCATCAGTCATTTCTTCCATTTGCAGCTCATTGTCTAGAAATTTAACATTGTTTGTTCATAGGTGGCTTCCCTCCCATTCTCTTCATTATTAGTGGGGTAAATCTTTTTAAATGTCTTTACTATTAATTGGATAGGATCTTGAAAGAGAAAGAAGTGTAAGTATGCAACCACCTTCTTGAATTGGAAGTCACTTTTTATAAGTGTTTCTACTTAAGACATAAGGCTTCATAGACGTTATTACTGTGATTAAGTGACTGTATGAAGAAATCAGAAACTGCCTGAAAAAAAGGAGCTCAAATAAATGTAAATTATTTTAATCTACCTTGTGTCTTAGTGTCTATTGAGACATCTTAGCTGCAGCCCATTTCCTGACAGTTCTATCAGAAATGCTGGCCAGACCCACATATTTTTCAGAATGCTCTAATACGTCAAAATTGAACACTGCTTTTGTAACATTTATGGATGAAAATTACCGGTAGTATTTTGTTTTATGTGCCAAATAAGGGGAAAGCTCTGGTATAGTGATTTTTCTATAGTAATTGAATACTTACAGTTTTCATCGAAGGTGCTTTCTATATTATTGTATAGGAAATGAGCTCTGGAGTGAGGCCTTTCTTCATTGTTTATGTCTAAAATTTTACTCTTGTATGGATTTGCTTAGATTTTTTTTAAGTATCTATAACAGCAGAAAACTTACTATATTTGTTGCATTTATAGTGTTTATTTCCAGTTTCAGTTTTTATTAGATAAATAAATTGAGTGTCCTGGTTGAAGGTTTGTTCTTGGTTTCACACATTTTCTCTGCAAAGGTTTTCAGATGAATAAGGTAAATTCTGAATTGTTTCAGGTTCTTAATATGTGTCATGTTTATTGAAACATTTTCTTTAGGAATTCTCAAGAATTTAACAAGGATAGTACTTAGCCTATAGCTTCGTTTTTCCCAAGATCAGGGTTTTTCCAGTTTTTCCCAGGTCAGCTCTTTGTTATGTTGTCTCTAGATGAGTGTCTCACAAATTCTTTCTCCAGCCATGGTTCTTCACTCTACCCTGGCAGGGAAATCCCATTTGGTTTGGGAATCTAATACTCAGTTTAGAATTGAAATGGACAGGATGATGTATAAGGATATTTCTGGCAGACTTTTCTGTAATTCACAATTCTCACTTCTCTCTGGTCTCCTATAGGGAGGAATCTGCAGCTTATCTCTAAAAGGCAGTGATTTTGGGGACAGAACTGTTATTAATCTAGCCTTTGTTATCTCTTCATCCTCAATGATCTCAAGGAGGAGCAGTACTGAAGAGGTAGAGCTCCTTCTTCAGATATTTGAATTAGCTTATTCATAGGCCGCCACCACCTGCCTGCAGTTCCTCTTATGTTGAACCTCCATCCAACTCCTACCATATACGGGGAGGATAATTAGGAAATGTTTCAGTACTGCCAGTTTCATGATGTGCTTCTTGATGTGAATGTCTGTCTTCTATCACCAAAGGCAAAGGAAGGTCTCTGCTGAGGATTTTCATTAGGAAAAATAATTGCTTTATACCTTTAGTCTAATGTTTCTTCATAAAATGACTTGATATCCCCCAGGGCTTTGCCTTTTAGGACTCTGTTTTCTTTGTGCATGGCAAGGATTTCAGGGATTCAGGAGTAATATTATATTCAGAAATGATCTTGGAGCAAGCTTTCAAAACCCTTCTCTGTGTTTTGCCTTCTGGCTTGAAAGGGAAACAGAGAACAAACCAAAGTCTAGTCAGAATTTAAAAGGTGGTTTTACAAGTTGGTCATGCTTGTGCTGTGTGATTGTGTTGTTCTCTTTGCCTCTTTTGAGTGTAGGGCACCTTTGTTTATTTAGTCTCAAATGGAGCAGTTTCTATTTCAATAGCACTTTGCCTTCTTGAGGAACTTTTAAAGTATTATGTGGGAAAATCTACCACAAAAATAAAGTATGAATGTCTTATCAAGAGAGACAGCAGTTCTGGAGGAGAATGCTCAGAACTAAGAGTCTGGATAAAACAGTAACATCTTCAGTTTACTGAAAACATCACTATTTCAGGCACTGTGCATCTTAAAAACATTTTTATTTAATCATCACAATAACCTCATGAGGTGGGTAGGTGTAAGTATCTCTTTTAAACATGAGGACATTAATGTTCAAAGAGGTTGAATAATTTTACCAAAGTCACATAGTCAGTAAATAAGAGCTAAGATCTGAACCCAAATCTAGGGTCTGAAATTAGTCCCTTATAATTGTTTAAGCCTTCAAACTTAGCACCCCAAAGAATGTGCTGATCTCATGGTAGGATTCAGACTGCCTTGTACTTCCCTAGCCTTTTCCAGCTTATGTGTCTGGACCTGCATCTTGGCTAAGCACTCTCATTAGAGTCTTCTTGGGATCCCAGGTCTTGGGAATTACTCAGTGCCCAGAACAACTACTGGAGGGTACAATTTCAGTTTTAAGAGAGAAGCATGCAGCTTATGATGGGCACTAAATATAATGAAGTAATGGAGACTGGAGTGTGCAATTCTTGTTTGAGAGGTAAAGAATAACATTTAAGTAGAGGATAGCAAAAGGAGTAATGAAAGGTCTGTAAAAACTTGTGTTAGGACCTTTTTAAATATAATTTTTATGTTCAGAGCTGTATTTGTAAACATGTTAAATTATTTAGTTTTGGCATTTAGGACCCCTACAATTTAATTGAAAATTTAGATATCTTTAAGTAGAAGCATTATACATTTAAAGCAGTTCTATCAAAAGTGGATATTATAACAGATCATGAGAAGGAGGCCTTTTTGGTAGCGAATGTATATCTAAATAGTTTAAATTTGGTATATACTTTATCTTTGATCTGATCTTGAAGAGTTCCATATTTTAAAATAGATAGGTAAATAGATTTAGATACAGATATTTATGTTTATAAAGCCATAGTTCTCTAAATAACTTCAGAATACTAAAATTAGAGCTTTCCCTGTGTTATTTCTCTTAAAGATATCTTTTCCTTATAAAGTGACTATTAAGTATTTTTTAGGTTTTTATGCCAGTGAGTTTCAGTTGTTTAATGTTTTGCTTTTTTATTTGGTTGGTTGATTTTGGTTTTAGTTGTGGAATTCCCTTTAAAAGAATCATATTTATTAAGTTGAGCTTTACTGGATTGGGGTTTGTATTTTTGGCTTTAAATGAAAACAAAAAATATTTTGTGTGTTCTTCAGATGTACTGGCAAGCCAAGAACAACAGATGAATGAAATAGTTACAATTGATCAACGTGAGTATTCATGCCCATAATATGTGCCTGTTTATCAAAAAGAAATGTTTACTTGACAGTACAAGGTAGTAAAAAGGAAACTTTTAAAAAAATTTTGGTGACATATATGAGATATACAAAGAAAGTATAACTAACACCTGTGTATACCTTGAGAAATATAATTTTATATTTCAGATTTATCAGTTGTAGATCCCATTTTTGTTCCCAACCAGAGAAATGACTATCTGAATTTGATGTTTATTATTTGCATATTTTATAGTTTTACCAACTATGTAACCATAAACACTGCGTAGTATTGTTTTGCACATGTTTAAACATTTTGGGCAAAATGGTTATATATATTGTACATAACCTTTTACAACTTTTTTGCTTGGCATTTATGAGACTTACTCATCTTGATACTTGCAGCTCAATTTCATTGATTTTTCACCTTTGTGTAGTGTTAAAAAATGCTGTGGACATCATTGAGTTTGTATTTGTAAGAACATGTATGAAATTTCAGTATGGTAGGGTTTCTACCTCTTCAGTCTTATGCTAGTGTTTGCCAGACTTTTTCTCAAAGTCGTGGTATGAGTTTGTCATGTCATTAGTAGTAGAATGTTAGTTCTCATTTGTCCACATTTTCTCCAACATCTGATAAACCACTTTTATGAAGAAATATTTTAAAAAACAAATGTCTTAATACTTTGTAATGCGTGCATCACTAATTTATCATTTTGAAACAAGGATACCAACTCTTATTCACTAGGTTAAGATTCAGAAAATTCAATTGGTGCTTTTAAGTGTCTAAGAAGGATATATAGAAATATGGAATTAGGTCTGTTTTGGAAGAGTGTAGTGAAGTAGTTCTGCAATTTACCTCTGTTTTTCTAAAGTTAATTTTTGACATAAATTACTGTAATGCAAACATTGTACTTTAGCATCTGATTATTTTGTGACTGAATAGGATCTTGAGAGAAAGAAGCGTAAAACTTGTAGATTAAGACTTTTATGTAGTGAGATGTTTTCTTGGGGTAACTAGAGGGTATTATTTAAATTGACTGCATTTAATGGCTTTTATTAATTTTTATCACTGCTTGCATTGGAAGAAAAAAATTTCCTTTTGTCTTTCTTTGCAGCTGTGCAAATCATTCCAGCATCAGTGCAGTCTGCTACACCAACTACCATTAAAGTTATAAATAGTAGTGCAAAGGCAGCTAAAGTACAAAGAGCTCCAAGGATTTCAGGAGAAGATAGAAGCTCACCTGGGAACAGAACAGGTACTTTTGCATTTTCTCCTATTTATAAAATTTGTCTAATTAAGTATATTTTATCTTATTTTACTGTATGAAAGTATGAATATGGAGATTTGAACCAAGGACTTATGTTTTTCCTTTGCCCTGGGTAAATCTATTAGACTATAGCCAATGCTTGTCCCTTTTAACCAATTTAGGAAACAATGGCCAAATCCAACTATGGCAGTTTTTGCTAGAACTTCTTACTGACAAGGATGCTCGAGACTGTATTTCTTGGGTTGGTGATGAAGGCGAATTTAAGCTAAATCAACCTGAACTGGTTGCACAAAAATGGGGACAACGTAAAAATAAGCCTACAATGAACTATGAGAAACTTAGTCGTGCATTAAGGTAAGCATTTCTTACTTTTTATAATATCAAGCCTTTCTAAAAAGTAACTTATTCTAGGTGTGAACATTGTTATGTAATGTTAAATACTTGTTTTTAAGGTGTTTTCTTTATATGTTAAAAAAAGCTAAAATTTTCATTTATGGTATGCTAAAAAAGACCTTTTTAGAAAGATTTTGATTTTTAAGTACATACACTTTAAAAAATTATTTTAAGATTATTTGTTTTTCTCTCATCTGAAAGCGTAATACTCTACTCAAAACCAATGTTTTTTAACCTTTGAGGTTTTTATCATTTGCATAGCAGATAAAGATTCTATTATTTGCATGGGTGAATTGAGTGAGTGTACATTTTTAATAGATAAACAGATACTGGCATCTGTTGTTACAATTAGATGCAAAAGATTGACCCATTTTCTACAATCTGCCTAAATCTAAATATCCAACCTTTATAGTGAAAAATTGGAATAGAATAAAATGATTTATAATTTCTCATAAGTAGTGTAAAATTTTTTGACATAAATTGCTATCATATATTATGCTTACTACAGTGATAGAAATTCAGTGGGTGCATTGAAGTATCTGAGAAGGAGAATATGTAGAAATATTGTGGAATTATGCCTGATATTTTTGGGAGAGTGAATATAGTAAAGTAGTCCTGCAATTCACCTGGGTTTTTCTAAATAACATACTTTTGCTGTTTCTTCATGTTTCACTTGGCCGTGTCTATGAATTTCACACTGAAAGATTATAGTTTAGTTCTCACCTATGCACCTATGCCTTACACATACCCTCCATCACCTCATCCCAATATAGTTATATGAAAATTTTGGTTAGGTTAGTATTCATTGTTACAGCATTTTGGC
Source organism: Carlito syrichta (assembly GCF_000164805.1). Lineage (NCBI taxonomy): Eukaryota > Metazoa > Chordata > Mammalia > Primates > Tarsiidae > Carlito > Carlito syrichta. The sequence continues at coordinate 50,260 of NW_007252258.1, read as the reverse complement.
CTTGTAAGTTCTGTTACATTGTTTGCCATGATTAATTTTCTTTTCCTTGATGACCTGTTTTTTCCCGTAGAATTCATAAGTAACTAAAATATTTAGTTATGTGCTTGCTTATCACTTGGTCTCAAACACATTGCCAACTCTCTAAAACTCCTTTGTGTATAATCAGAATTAAAACTGCCATTTTTGAGAGTTGAAACAGATTGTGTATATACAAGTCCCCTCAAAATTACAGGTGAATTATTAGAATTAATAATAAAAGCCAGGCATGGTGGCTTACACCTATAATCCCAGCACATTGGGAGGTGGAGGCAAGAGGATGGCCTGAGCCCAGGAGTTCAAGACCAGTCTGGACTATGTGGGGAGAGCTCATCTCTACAATAATAAAAAATTAGTCAGGCATGGAGGCATTTGCCTATGGTTCCAACTACTTGGAAGGCTAAGGCAAAAGCATCACCTGAGCCCAGCAGGTCAAGGTTGAGGTGGCCATGAGCGTGCCACTGTACTCCAGCTTGGATGACAGAGTGAGACTCCAACTCAAAATAATAATAATAATGAAGATGTCACTTCTCCCCAAATTGATCTAAGTGTCGAGCCAAAATCTAAGTAAGATTTTTTTGTAGAACTTAAGATAATTGTAAAATATACATGGGATTACAAACTACCATGATTGTCAGGATACCTGAAGAATAGCAGAGTGGAGTAAAACTTGCTCCACAGAACATTGAGACAGACTTAAAAGCTAACATAATGGCACCCTGCTGTTTGCTGAAGGATAAATAGACCAAACAATAGGATAGAGAGCTAAAATAGAACCAAGAGCATACACATACTTGATTTAAAGAAGTGGCAGTGGGGAGAAGACATCGAAGGAAAAGACCTACTTTTCAATCAACAGTGCTAGAATAATTGATTGTTTATTTGTGGAAAAATTGAAACTTGACCTCTTCTTCATGCCATACCAAAAATCAGGTCCATGTAGCTTGCAGCTCTCAATGTAAAGAGAAAAATAGGAAAACATCTAGAGATACCTTTGTAACTTCTGGCAGTTGGGACAAGACATTTAAACAGAATCAAAAGAACTAATTCTAAAGGAAAAGGTCCGTAAATAGAGCTGTATTTAAATTAAGACCTTTATCAAAAAGCATCAGTGAGAGAGTGAAAGGCAAGCCTTCTGTGCCTGACATAAGACTCATACCTGGAATATCTAAAGAACTCTTACAAATAAATAGGGAAAACATTTTTGTTAATGGATAGGAGAGTTGAATAGACATTTCAGATGAGAGATTATCCAAATGGCCAAGAATGTATATAGAGATGTACAACCTCATTGGTATTTAGGATAGTGCAATTTAAAACCGTAATAAGATGGTACAGCATACCACCCCCCACCCCCCCACCCACCCCCTGGAATGGCTAAAATTAAGATTGCCAGTACTGGTTGATGGTGAGGTTATGTATGGAACAGTGGGAATGCTTCTGCCCTTTTGGCAGGAGTGTCAATTGTAACCTGTAACCCAGCAGTTGCTCCCTAAATGTAGGTATGTGTCCATACGCATGCTCATAACAACTTATTATAACATCCCAAACCCCAGAACCACCCAGCTATCTATCACTGGTGGAGTAAATACATCATTGTGGTACATTCATACAAGAGAATACTGAGTATCCATGAGAATGAACTCCTGCTACAATGACATGGATGAACCTCCCAAACATCATGTTCAGTGAAAGAATCCAGACCCAAAAAACTGATACTGTACGAGTACATTTATTTAGTAAAGTTTAAAGAATAGAAAAAGTAAATTACAGCATTTAGGGATGTATGTTTATGTGGTAAAGAAAAGCAGTGAAATTACTTCATAAAACAGGCTTGTGTTTATCTTTTAGAGTGGGGGTGGGAGTAATGACTGGAGCGATCATAGAGGGGATACCTGAGTGATACTCAACATGTGAATATTCACTTTGTAATTAGTCACTGAGCTGTCACTTTTGTGTCCTTTCTGTGTGTGTTCTATGTCACAATTAAAAAAACGTTTAAAAAAAATACGAGTTTCAAAAAAAAGGGAAGAAAAGAAATCATTCCTAAAAATGCAGGTATTGAGTATTGTTCTACTTCGTTTTAGGGAAAGAACAAATGCAGTGAATGTTTATGTACAGTTGTGTGATGCAGTGACTAAATTGAACGAAGTATTAAGTAAAATTAAAATTTATATGTATACCTTTTTTATCGCTTCTTACCAAGAAATATAAGTTTATACCAATTCTATTTTCCTCATAGAAATATAAAACCTTTCTTTATTTTCCTTTTTTTATAAGGGTTTATTTGCTACAGCTTTACATATTCATGTTGAATTTATTTTATTTTTTTATCTTTTACTTTTTAAATTTTTTATTTTATAGATGTGGGGTACAATTCAGGATTGAATTTATTTTAAAAGAAATTGAAGTGCTTATAGAATTTTAAACTGTATGACGAGGAATTGGTTTGTGACCTGAAATTCAAATTCTGTATTAATGTAATAGACACAAAAATAGACACAAGACCAATGTGTTATATCTTTTACTAAGAAATCAAACATAACTATTTTACTTTTGCTTTTCTGGAGTTAGGGAAGGATGGCACAATCTTCTGTATAGAGGTCAGTCTTTTCATTAATGGACTTTTGATTAAGCTGAGTGACTTTTATCCTGCTAAGTGTGGTGGTGTATATCACTAATACTTTTGCAAATAGTTGTTCCTTTTGTAACAACTTTTTGTCAATAGGCAGTACAATTTTAAAATAATAACTTTTGTCAATGGGCAGCACAATTTTAAAAGTCAAGCTCTGAAAAGAACTTGACTTTACTTTTATTTTTTAGGCTTTTTGTTTTTTTAATTGGGGTCTCAGTCTATGACCTAGGCTGAATTGCAGTGGCACAACCCCATCTTATTACAGTCTTGACCTCCTGGATTCAGGTGATCCTCTCATCTCAACCTCCCTGGGAGCTAAGGCTATAGGTACTACCACACCTGGCTAAGTTTTGCATTTTTTACAGAAACAAGATCTCCCTACGTTGCCAAGGCTGGTCTCGAACTCCTGGGCTCAAGCAGTCCTTCCGCCCCTGACTCTCAAAGTGCTGGCATGAGCCACTGCACCTAGCCTTGACTTACTTTGTGTTGTTGTTGTTGGAATTAGCAGTGCGTAGTGATAAATAAAGTCTGTTTTCCAAAGGAAATATAAATCCAACTCTATTTCCAACTCTGTGGAATGCAGTAGTAAACTAGACTTCTAGAATGATTTTCCCAAATCGGCTTATGTAGTTTTTGAATGTGTTTTCCTTATAATGTCCTTTTTCTGTTTTTCTGTATCTCTGTTTTTTCTAAACCTTTAACTTATACTTTTGAAGCTCCACATTACATTAGGCTTGGAAAATTCCTCTGAAATTTAGAAAGCCTTTTTACATAGTAAATGTTAAAAATGACATGGCTACATCATATAGGATTGTTTACGAGACATTTAGGAAGTAGATATTTCATAGACCATGTGTATTAAAATGTTTTCATATTATATGGATATTTATTAGCATAACTTATATTTATTTATTTTTTATTTATTTTTTTGAATTGGAGTCTCTGTCATCCAGACTGGAGTGCATTGGCCGCTTGCAGCCACTACAGCCTCGACCTGCTGGGCTCCGGCGATCTTTCCGCCTCAGCCTTCCAAGAGGCTGGAACTACAGGCACGTGCTACCACACCCGGCTAATTTTTGATTTATTGTAGAGATGAGGTCTCGCCAAGTTGCCCAGGCGGGTCTTGAACCCGCGGGCTCAGGCAATCCACTCACCTCAGTCTCCCAAAGCGTGGGTTTACAGGCTGAGCCACTGAGCCCGGCTATATTTCATAGAGGGCTATGTGCCAGTCACTGTGTGCTAAGCACTTTACAAAGATTATCCCTTTAATCCTCATCAATGCTGTGAGGGTAAGCACTGTTTTTAACCTCAATTTACAGATGAGGAATAAAAACTTTGAGCAAATGTGACTTTCCTGGTCTCCAAGATGCTAGGTTTTGAATCTTGGCTTTCTGACCGCAATGCTCTTGTTCTTATATTCTACTGCTACTCCCAAGGTTTTTTTGTTTTGCTTAATAATTATGTTTATTTTTAAATCAGTATTGTATCCTAATTGTTGAAAATATGTTTCAAGTGTTTTGGAATACTAAGGATTGGAATTTTAGTAAATAATGCTTTGATGTTTCCATAGATAGTAACCTTAAATATTCTATACTGCTTAAACGTTGATTGCTTTGTGGTGAATGCAATACTCTCTTAGGCTTCTACTTCTGAAATAGTTTGTAAAATATTGTTAAGTCTGAATTCCCATAGTCCCTAGTGTTTTTCTTTTTTTAAAGGTATTATTATGATGGGGACATGATTTGTAAAGTTCAAGGCAAGAGATTTGTGTACAAGTTTGTCTGTGACTTGAAGACTCTTATTGGATATAGTGCAGCAGAGTTGAACCGTTTGGTCACAGAATGTGAACAGAAGAAACTTGCAAAGATGCAACTCCATGGAATTGCCCAGCCAGTCACTGCAGTAGCCCTGGCCACTGCTTCTCTGCAGACGGAAAAGGATAATTGAGCCCCGGGACCTTTGGGACTCCAAAGTCTTTCTTCTATATTTAGAGCAAGTATGGCTCTTACCTTTATTACCGAATTTGAATCTTCTTTTATTTCTAGACTGTACAATCTGATGCATGATTTTTTTATGAATATTTCATACTCTTGTGAATTTGGATCTTTTTACTTTGAGCATATATTTTAGAATATGTATACGTTAAGGAGCACCACAGTGTCTGCAACTAATTAAGGCAGGTTCATTGTGGGATAGTTTGCTAACAGTCAGGAAAACTAAACTGGTCAGTATTAATGTCTAGCCCTACCAAAAATAGCCAGTAGTATCTGAAAATGAAAAATAAATGAAGTATCTCCAGGAAGCAGTCTGACTTAACTATTTTTGAAAATATAACTGTTTCCCCTCTCTGCTGCTTTAGATGTTGCTTTACATAGAACCAGAAAATGGAATTTCTCGGCTAAAGCATGTGTGCCTGTTTCATCTAATCAAGCAGAGCTAAAATGTTCATATCGAATAAAATTATAATAATACTAATAAATTACTAGACTAAGTATCAGGTTATTAAAGTAATTTATATATTTGCAAGCAGAGGATGATAAGAAGTTGACTGGCAAAAGAGCAGTGCTGAAGAAGGAGATCCAGGTTTAAATCTGGCTTAGCTCAAGTCAATTTTAAGGATTTTCTGTATAGATTATTCATATCAGACCAGAACTAAAATTATTTTGAGAGAGGCATTTAATTCTGATAAACCAGCTATTATGAAAAATTCTAAAATGATCTCTGTTTTTCCTGTCAGAGATTTTAAAAACTGAAACGGTATACCTCAGCCAGAAAATAAAAGTTGGGTTTAGTTTGGTATGGCTTCCTTTTTTTTTTTTTTTTTTTTAAAGTACCAATAGTGCTGGTTAATTATGCAAAGCAGCTTATGTATTCCTGTGTTTCTGGTGAAATGAAGACTTTAAATCAGTCAGCAGTACTTTACCTTTCAAGACATTAGTAAATTACTTGGAAATAGTTTTAAGAGGAAAACGTTACCTCCATTATAAGCAGTGTTCTCTTTAAAACAATACTTTCCATTTATTTAAATTTTTTCTTATGAATATTTTATGTGTATGTATACAAATATCTATATACATGTTCAATTGACCATTTTATATATACATACACATGTATATAGAGACATAAAGATACTCAGAAGAAAAATTATTAAATAACTTATTCTAAAAATTCAAAGTTAACTAATTCTTACATATATGAAATTTCTTACATAAGCTAACATTAAACAGAAATGGCTAGAAATGTCTTTTTCTTTCTTTCTTTGTGTTATTTTATAGTTTTAAGCATGAATCATGATATGAGACACTAGCAATTAGCTTTAATCCTCTTATATATTTGAGAAGGATGATTTTCAAATATTTATGCACCTTCTCCATTATTTCCTTTAAGGCCGTCACCCAAAACAGCTTTTTAAGAGTTCGGTTAATGCTTTTGACTTAACTAGGAAAAAAAGGCCATGGTGATACAGACAAGGTGGCATTGTAAGCAATTCCTGCTACCAGTCCTAAATAGTGGTTTGGCGTAAATCATAGGAAGCAGGCATCTTAGGGTCAAGAAAGAGAGGAGAGAGGGGAGGAATCTTTGATCCCCTTTTTTTGGTAACCTTAAATCATAATTTTAAGTACTGTACTATAGGACTACAATGGTACTCTCAGTTCATTTATATTATTTAGTCCTTTAAGATTCTGCAGTAGATATCTAAAAAGAGTAAAATTTGTACTTCTATTTTTACTTTTTTACAAACATAGAAAATATTACAAATTATTAGTAAAATTTGGGCGTTGTGATTGCAAGAATATCTGAATATATAGAGCTCTGCCTTCAGATAAAAAATAGCGTAAAAGGTTTTTGCACTATCCTCCTATGGTCTAGCAAGTTGAAAAGTCACTTATAACATTAAAAAAAAAATAAAGTAGGTATATCTTCTGGTATATCATCAAGAGCTTAAGAATCTTGGTTTTCAGATTTAAAATGCTTTTGGGAAGACATATATTAAAATTCTAGTCAAGATGATAGACTTTCTTTATATTTCAATTATATGTGTGTGTGTGTGTGTGTTTTTTAAGACTAGGACCACACTCTTTTAGATCCCTAAAATCAAACTTATTTTTATCCTTTCAGCATTGCCCAGATTCTTTTTTTTTTTTTTTTTTAAACACATTTATTTTCTTTGGCAATATTCCTCATCATAATTTGAACAGAGACGGTTCTCATACATAATCAGGTGCTTTTTCTTTTTTATTTTTCACCTTTCTCTTATCATTTTAGGCACCACAACATAGGTAATGTGACTAATTTCTCCAGTTGATTCTAGAAAAATTCATTACTTTGTTTCAACTTACATATAAAATATTTGTATTGCCCTTATTGGGGTCACAGTTATCGGAAAGTCAGTTTGTTTTTTCTTCTATTAAAAAAATAACTTGTGTTGGTAAAAGAAAATATAATTTATGCTTTCATTATTTGCTTTGTTTTTATTAATGATTTTTTCATAGGAGACTTTAAAATACACTCAAAGGAAGAAAGATAAAATTATTGGTCATTGTACCTTATAAGTACAAGAATAATGAAATGTTCACTTTTGTTTTAAAACTTGTTTTTCATGTGAAGTTTTTGTTGAGCCAACTTTCACACATAACTTGCTAGCCTGAAGTCTGAAAATGTGTGTTAGTATCAGAAAATCAAACAAATTAGGCAGAATTGCTATATGTGGTTGATCTTCACGTGAATCAACTGATCACATTCATTTATGTATTAATCTATACCAATTATTTAGGAAAAATGGTTTCATTTTCTTTCCTAATAGCGATACTCAAGTATGATATTCCTTGAAAGGGCTGTACCACCAGCTATTTTTGTGAGATCTGATGTTTTCCATATTCATCATTTTATGCTACTGCCTTTTAAAAATGACTAGTGTATCTTTGAAATAGCACAAAAAAGGTTTTAAAATTCATAATTGCAAAACAAACCTGTTACTAACTTGATGTCTTCAGATGTAAAGGATGTAAAAATATTGATACTTCAATATTTTCAATATTTCGCTTGCTGCCAGGAAAAAAAAACACTCTCAATCTTTTGTAAAAGGGAGGAAGAATTTTGCATACATTTTTACTCTTTAAATAAAGACACTTATACTGTCATAATAACAATTATGTATTTCTTTGTGGTTTTTATTTTTTTGTAATTTTACATAAAACAGTTATTTTCTATTTTTACTCAGATAAAAATATTTGTGCATAAAATGTAAAAACAGTAAAATGAGAAAAATAAAACTATTATGCAATATGTCTCTGTTGCTTAAAGTTATTGTTATTTTTTTTTTCTGAAAACGAAATCTCAAATTTTCAGGATACTTGGTGGGATAGAAATCTAACAGTCCACATATGATGTACAGTATTCCTATGTATTTACTGAAAACTATCAATTTGGACCCTGGGCAACATAGGAAGACTTTGCCTCTACAAAAAAATTAAAAAAAATTAGATGTGGTAGCATGTGCATGTAGTCCCAGCTACTTGAGCGGCTAAGGTGGGAGGATCACTTGATTCCAGGAATTTGAACCTGTGGTAAGCCGTGATAATGCCACTGCACTCTAGCCTAGGCAAAAGAATGAGACCAATCAATCAGGGAAGAACAGACACCACTGAATTAGAGTTAGTAGAGGCTAGTCTCTTTTATAAAATAAATAAAATTCCATCTACAAAGCCAAATTGTTTTAGAATTGTAGCAGATGAAGTGGTAATCCTGAGTACTTGTCAAAAGGCAAGCTGATGATTGTTAATCTGTAAATCCTTAGTAAGCCTTTAAAAAAAAAAACTGAAGATAAAACAAATCACCTATTCATATTAGCTGAGTATCAGCAGAATGCTTATACCAGAACCAGATAATAAAGGAATGAAAGGAGTTAGAGAAAAATGTGATTTGTGCCTTTGTTTATGGTCAAGCAAATGATCAGACTTTGACATCCTTAAATATGAAATTATGATTTGAGTGAAATAAATTACTTAAAAAATGCATGATCTAATTGTCATCTAGTTTGAAGTGATGGAAATAGGATACTAGTAAGTATATTTGTTCTCCCAAGACTTCGGTTTTTTTGTGTATGGCTTTAAAGTTTAATTTGCAAGCCAAGCACATGTTAAAAATGCTTTTTTATTAATAACTGACAGCTTTAAAGCATTGATTTTAAAACTTACTGTAGAGGACCACTTTTTATTTTCAGTCTGTCACAAGCAAACATTTGTAAAATAAATGAATTTGTAGCAGGGTGGAGGATATGGGGAATTAATGTTTAATGGGTATAGAGTGAGTTTTACAAGATGAAAAACTGGCAATTACACAATGGTGAATAGTTAATACTGAACTGTATTTAAAAATGGTCAAGATAGTACATGTTATGTGTATTTTACCACAATTGATTTATTTAATGAATTACTAAAACAATTTGAAAAATCAATTTGCCAAATTGACAATATAAGGGGAGGACATGATCAATCCAATAGATGCAGAAAAGTATATAATAAAATTTAACATTTATTCATGCTAAAAACTCAGCAAGCTAGAATTAGAAGTGAACTTTCTTAACCTGATAAAAAGTATCTGTGGAAAAATCTATAGCTAACATCATACCTCCCACTCTCCCAAGATTTGAGAACAGGCAAAGAGATGTCTGCTCTTACCATTTTTATTCAACATTGTATAGAAAATCCTAGCCTATGAAATAAGAAAAGAAAAGCGTGCACATTGTAAGAGATAAAACTCTTTTCAGGAAACATACATGTTGAAAATCCTAAAGAATCAATTTAAAAGCTATGAGAATAAGTTTAGTAAGGTAAGATACAAAGTCAACATACAGAATTCAATTTTTTTTTTTTGAGTTCGAGTCTCACTCTGTCGTCCAGGCTGGAGTGCAGTGGCACACTCACAGCGGCCGCAGCCTCGACCTGCTGGACTCAGATGATCCTTCCACCTCGACCTTCCAAGTGGCTGGAACTACAGGTGCGCGCCACCATGCCCAGCTACCTTTTTGATTTATTGCAAAGATGAGATTTTGATTTATTGCAAAGATGAGATCTCACCAACTTGCCCAGTCTAGTCTTGACCCCGAGAACTCCCAGAGTGCTGAGATTATAGTCGTGAGCCACCACGCCTGACCAGAATTCAATTTCTACATGCTACAAATAAGTTGGAAATTGAAATTTTAAAATCGCATTTACGATAGTATTAGCATGAAATAATTAGTGATGAGTACAACAATTTGTACAAAACCTAACTATTGAAACTCACAACTTTTTAGGAAATGAAAGAAAATCAAAGTGGAGTGACATACTGTATTTGTGGACTGGAAGATTCAATTTTGTAAATGTGAATTTTGTAATGTTAATTATCCCTGAATTGGTCTACAAATAGTTCAGTTTCTATAAAAATTCTGGCAATCGTTTTTGGTAGACAAGCTAATTATAGAATTATATGTAAATGCAAATGACCAGTAATAGCCACAAGCTAATTATAGAATTATATGTAAATGCAAATGACCAGTAATAGCCAAAACATTTTGAAAAAGGAAACCAATTAGAGAATTTGCACTATGTATATAAAGCTTTGCTATAGAGCTACAGTAGTCAAGATGTGGTATTCAGATTAGGATACTCATATAGATCAATGAACAGAATTCAGAAATGGACCTACATATTTATGGCTTACTGATTTTTGACAATGATGCCAAGGTAATTCAATTAGGGAAAGGATAGTCATTTCAACAAGTGTTAGAACCACTGGATATATGAAGAAAAGGGAACCTCAACCCTAACCTACAACACATAAAAACTAAAAATGGATTGTAGACCTAAACTTAAAAGCTAAAACTATAAAACATAAAACAGGAGAAAATGTTCATAACTGGCTAAATAAAGATTTCTTAGATATTACAAAAAACTGGCCAGGTGTGGTGTCTCAAGCCTGTAATCCTAGCAGTTTTGGAGGTCAAGATGGGAGAGCCCAGGGATTTGAGACCAGCCTGGGCAATATAATGAGACCTCGTCACTACAGAAACAAAAAATTAAATTAAAAAATAAAACGAAAACTTTTAAAAAGAAAAATATACTAGTTCATTAAAATTTTTAAAAACCACTTTTTCGAAAAATAATATTTAAAAAGCAAGGCACACAAGGAGAAAATATTTACAATATACATGTTACAAAAGTAATAATACCAAAAATTTATAGGGAGCTCTTTTAATTCATCAAGACAATCCAATAATATATTGTTCTAGCTTTGCCTCTAACTAGATATGAAATTTAGGGCAAGTTGTTTACCTCTCTTCTCTATTTCTTCTTTTCTAAGCTAATATTGTTGACACATTTGACTACAGCGCAGGGCTATTGAGAAAATTAAAGGAATTTATGTAAAAACATCTTGCAACTATATAACTGTATACCACTAAATAAGCACAAAGGTCTGAGAAAGTAAAACTGCCTCCAAAAAATCCAATTTTCTATAGTTGAAGTTGGTGCTCATCTCATTTAATAAGAAAAAGATATAATACTGTAAAAAGTGTGTTTAAATGGCTGAATGAGTGACTTTATGAATATTGGCTAACTCTGCCCTCCTACAATGTGTCAAACCCTTTATTTGCCATAGCATTTATTTCTCTTAACTCTTTGAAGTAAATGAGAGAACTGTCCGTTTTATAAATGGAGACATTAAGGCATAAAGATATTAGACAACTTGGACAAGTTCACTTTTATAAGGCCAAGCTAGACTTGAAGTCAGGACTGTTCCTTCTCATTAGGGGTAAGTCTGTCTCCACAGAAGATTACTGTAACGCCTACAGGCAGTGAAAGGGAGACACGTTTAATATGTCTAGCAAATGAGAATTGCAAACATTGGGTATCCTCCTCATTTCTTCTGGCTTTTATTTGTGTTATCCAAAGTGAGAAGCTTAAACTAAATTTTACTTTAAGCCCATGCATCTCTACTAAGTTAAAAAAATTTTATAAAATACCATGCAAAACCCTTAGTAAAATAATGGCTTTAGGCAATCATCACCAACAGCTACCAAAATGATTAGGTGAAAAGCTGGTGAGACACTTTATACAGGAGTCCGGATACACCAAACAACCTTAATGTCACAAGAAGAGAGACAACCAGATGATCATGTGCCTGCCAGTGTGAAACACTGGGAGCATTCTTGCTAGAAAATAAACTAGACCTGAATCTGATGAATCTCCCAGGTGTAAGTACCAGTTTATAGGAGATATAGGAGACAGAAAAACTCATTTGCAAGGATATGCTCAGAAAACATAGGAATGAAAATAACACAAATACAAGAAAAAAATCGATTACAAGAAAAAAACAGGAAGAGAAATGTGTAGATTAAAAATTGCCATCCATAAAATATTACAAAGGAAGCAAGTTCAGGTGTTATACCCCAGGAGGCTAGATGTTTACTTCATAGTCCACTCCCCTCCAGGATGAATTATTAATATGGTTGGACATTCTTACTTGGGCCAACAGCATTTTTAATTTAATTCTATCTGTGATAGAGTACTGAAAAATTTATAATTGAAAGTCTTTTTTAACCCTGGAAGTTGACTCCATCATAAGAAAACTACCTACAAAAAAAAAAGCCCTGACCAGATGACTTTCCAGCGGAATTCTACAAAACATAAACGGAGGAACTGATACCAAGCTAATTCAAAGTATTCCAGGCAACTGAGAAAGACAGAGTTCTCCCCAAATCATTTTATGAAGCTAACATCACACTGATACCCAAACCGGGTACAGATCCAACAAAAAAGAACTATAGACCAATATCCTTCATGAACATAGATGCAAAAATTCTCAACAAGATTCTAGCAAATCATATCCAACAACACATCTCAAAAACCATCCACCATGACCAAGTAGGCTTCATCCCCGGGATGTAGGGCTGGTTCAACATCTGCAAGACTGTAAATGTAATTAAATACATCAACAGATGTAAAAACAAGAACCACATAATTATATCATTAGATGCAGAAAAAGCTTTTGATAAAATCTGGCATCTCTTCTTGATAAAAAACTTCAAACACCTAGGCATAGATGGAACATACCTCAAAATAGTAAGCAACATCTATGATAAACCCACAGCCAACATGTTGTTAAATGGACAAAAACTAAAAGCATTTCTCCTGAAAACCGGAGCAAGACAAGGCTGCTCACTCTCTCCCCTCCTTTTCAACATTGTGTTGGAAGTCCAAGAGAAGGACTTAGGGGTATCCAAATAGGAAAAGAAGTTATCCCTCTTTGCTGATATGATCCTATATCTTGAGAATCTGTCAAAAACCTTGCACTGATAAAAGACTTTGGCAGAGTCTCAGAGTACAAAATAAATGTGCAAAAGACAGTTGCTTTCTTATACACCAAAAACAAACAGAACCAAACAAAAAGCACAGTTCCATTCACAATACCCACCAAAAAAATGAAATACCTTGGCATCTTCCTAACCAGAGAAATGAAAGACCTTTACAATGAAAACTACAAAACATTGCTCAAAGAAATCCAAGAAGACACGATATATTCCATGCTCATGGATAGGAAAAATCAACATTGTTAAGATGTCTATCCTATCAAAGGCAATCTACAGATTCAACGTAATGCCCATTAAATTGCCAACACCATTCTCAGACCTGGAAATGACAATACAGAAATTCATATGGAAACATAAACAAACACAAATAGCCAAAACACTCCTTAACAAAAGAAAGCAGGAAGTATTACACTTCCAGACTTTAAACTTTACTATAAGGTTACAATAATCAAAACAGCCTGGTATTGGTACAAGAACAGGCATATGGATCAATGGAAGAGGATAGAGTATCCAGAAGCAAAACCTTAATTTCTCAACCAACTCATCTTTGACAAAGCCTCCACCAACAACCACTGGGGAGAGGAAAACCTATTCAGTAAATGGTGCTGAGAAAACTGACTGACCACATGCAGAAAATTGAAACAGGACCCCTACCTATCACCATACACAAAAAAATTGACACTAAATGGATCAAAGACCCAAATGTAAACCTCAAACTATAAGAATCTTAAAAACTGCAGGAGATACCCTTATAGAAATCAGAGTAGGCAACCAATTCCTGATCAAAACCCCAGTGTCCATGCCATAAGAGATAAGATAGACAAGCAGGACCTCATTAAACTGAAAAGCTTCTGCAAAGTAAAAGAAACCATCAAGAGAGTGGGGAGACAACCCACAGAATGGGGGAAAAATATTTGCCAGCTGAGTATCTGGCAAAAGCCTAACATCCAGATCTACAAGGAACTCTAAAGTGTCGAAAGAAAAAAAACAAACAGTCCCATTAAAAAGTGGGCAAAGGAGTGAATAGATACTTCTCAAAAGAAGATATATGGGCAGCCAACAGACATGAAAAAGTGCTCAGCCTCACTAATCAGGGAAATACAAATTAAAACCACATTGAGATACCACCTAACCCCAGTAAGAATGGCCATCATTAATAAAAGAAACAGTAGATGCTGGCAAAGATGCGTAGAAAAGGGAACACTTCTACACTGCTGGTGGTAATGCAAACTAGTTCAACCTCTATGGAATACAGTGTGGCGATTTCTAAAAGTACTAAGAAATTGACCTTCCATATGACCCAGCAATCCCCCTACTGGGGATATACCCGGAGGAACTTGAATCGTTTTACCAAAAAGATACCTGCACATGCGTGTTTATTGCAGTACTATTCACAGTAGCAAAAACATGGAACCAACTGTGCTCCCCATCAAATTGAACTGGATAAAAAAATATGATACATATACATAATGGAATATTATGCAGTCATAAAGAAGGACAAATATATGGACTTTGCAACAGCTTGGATGGATTTAAAGTTTCTCATACTCGGTGATCTATCACAGAAACAAAGAGCCCAAACTTTACCTGTACAATGTCCACTTGTTTTGTTGTTGTTGTTGTTTTTAAAGCAGGATTTATTGAAAGGACAGAAAAGCTCCCACAGTGGGAGGGGACCCGAAGGGTTAACCATGATGTCCGCTTGTATAACTAATCCTGAATTGTACCTCACATCCTTAAAATAAAAAAACACATACATAAAAGAAAACCTTTTTGAACAACACACGGAAAATTCTTTTCAGACATTGATATTTACATTAAACTTACTATTTTAGTTGTCCTGTAAGAGTTCTTATACTATTTCTGACCTAAAGTTTCTACTTAATATCAAAATATGACTGTCATAATACAAAATTCTGTTGTGACATGCTGATGTAAAAAAAAAATTCTAACTTCTAAGGAAAATCAATGTCAAAGGAAGAATTTTATAAGGTGGCAGGAAAAAAGTCACAGTTGTTTATACAGTTTTTAATGCACAGCAGTGATGCTAGTAAACTTTAGGGTGAATGAGGGAGCAAGAAGAGTCAGGTAGGACTGAAGCCCTAGAAAAAGGATAATAAAGAGATACCGATACAATTTATAGAAACTGATAGATGAAAACCTTTTTAGTCTTTTTTATTGTTTAACTATTTTTCTATTTACATTGTTTTCAGAATAATAACAGAGAGACTTCCAATTTCTTCTTTCAGAATGCAGTTGTTAGAGGTACATAGTTGTATTATATCATTATATTTTAATAACAACAAAAATACATATTCTGTCATTCTTGCATATAAATTATTTGATGGTCCACATGGTAAATTTTTCATCAACTAGCCTCAACTGGATATAAGGTCGTCATGAGTCTAAGTGATGATACATATTGATTTCTAGATACAGAAGTAACTATTAACATTAGACTATTACTATAATAGGATTGTGCCTTTTAAATCAGATTTCCAAGATTCTCTTTACTAGTTATTTGACTTGCTTCAATAATACACTCTTCTGTGTAATGCTGATATAGACAAATTGCTTTTGTCATTATTGCTATCTTGGCTAAATCTTGCAAATCATTAAACTATTCTTCATCACATCTTGAAAAAAAGAAATGTAAGACTCTTTTCAAACAAACAAATGCAATATATGGTCTTTTTTGGATCCTGGAAACAATAAATAAATAAAATATAGAAAAAATTGAGGCAACAGGAAAATTCAAACACTGGATATTTTAAAGTATTAAGGAATTGCCCTTTTTTTAGGTGTGATAATAGTGTGGTGGTTATATGGAGGAAAGGAAGGAAGGAAGAGAGAGAGGGAGGACAGAGATTTTTGTCATTTAGAAATGTACACTGAAGTAGTTAGAGATGAAATAATGTGATTTCTAGCATTTACTTCAAAATATTTCAATGAATAGACGTAATTTTAAAAAATAAAAAAGGCCAAGTGTTGAAACTGGGTGATGACTACATAGTAGTTTACTTGACTTTATTTTCTATTAAATATGTGTGAAATTTTCCATAAAATAAAGAATTTTGTAAAAACACTGTCATAAAGCAGTTTATCCAAAACAAATATCTCAGATGTCTTAATGTCGTCTACAAAATCATATCTGGTTTTAAAAAACTGTGCCACTAAATGATGAATGTTAATTTCTCTTCATGAAATGGGAGACATTCTCTTTCTGTAACAAATGTAGTTCTGAGAAGTTATACATAAATAAAATATTATAAATATATTTGTAAGCAGTATTTTATATACCATTCACTCTCAAAAAAAAAGGTGCATTCATAATTCTTAAATACCAGAGGAGAAAGGAGGTTTATACTGAAACTTCAAGTTTCAAGAGGTGTTCTTGAAAAAGATTTAATAAGTGAAAATTCTGCCACTATAATAAATATAAGTAGGAAGCCAGTACTTGCAGCTATTAATACTTCACAAGAAACAATAGACACAAATTGCCACAAAACAACACATCTTACTAACATGGAAATGGGATCCCATCAAACCAGTTCCTATAATTTTCATGGCTTCTTATTGTCTTCTGAAACAAAAAATCCAGTCTCCTGAGTACATGTGAAGGGGTAGAGCTGACTTCTGTCTTCACCCAGGTTTCAGCGTCTATGCCCCTTCCTCCTATAAATGTTGCTTATCAAACATTAGCTCAGGGTTCAGGTCTGTGCACTATAAATTAGGTCACTTTGCTCTCTCCTCCATTGGATGAAGCCATCAGTTGAGGGCTTGTCTCTTGTTTACAAATACATTTTAAAACCATAGCTGTTACAATGGATACAGAGCAGTAGCAGGGCATTAGTCCTCAAAATACATGGTGATGGGATCTTATGTCACTTATTTTCTAGACAAAGAAAAATTACTATATTAGAAAACTTTTTTTCCTATAATTGGGATATAATTGCAGTGAAATTTAGATCTGCTGAAAAACATTAGTGATAGCATCAATATAGAATAGGTAAGGGGAAAAAAAGAAATTGAAAATATCAGAAATCTTATTAATCACGTTTACTCACTTGATAATCATGTCCATTTGTCGAGATTAAAAATACACTTAATTTAGAGTCTATAATACTCAGTGATCTATCACAGAAACAAAGAATAGAGTACCACGTGTTCTCACTCATAAGCAGACCCTGAGCATTTACCACAATACTATCAGAAAGGGATTGGCAGTAGCCGGATATTACCTGGTCGGGGGGGGACACACAACATCAATAAGGGTACCTGATCTTAAGCCAGGCAAAGTGGGGACCAAAAGAAGGCCCAAACTTTATCTGTATAATGACCACTTGTGCACCTAATCCTGAATTATACCCCACATCTTTAAAATAAAAAATTAAAAGATAAACAAACAAATAAATAAAAAATACATTTAGCCAAGCATGGTGGCTCACACCTGTAATCCCAGCACTTTAAGAGGTGGAAGCGAGAGGATTATCTGAGCCCACGGGTTTGAGACCAGCCTGGGCAACTCAGTGAAACCGTGTCTCTACAATAAATCAAAAAGTAACCTGCAGTGAAGCTGTGTACCTGTAGTTCCAGCTACTTGGAAGGCTGAGGCGGAAGGATCACCTGAGCCCAGCAGGTCAAGGCTGTGCCACTGCACTCCAGCCTAGGCAACAAGAGTGAGACTCAGACTAAAAAAAAAAAAGCATTTAAATTACATTTTGTGATTTTTGGTTTTTGTTTTGTGGTGTTTGTTTTTGTAGAAGTGTGCCTTGAAACTGCAGACTGCTCAGTTCAATGATTCTTTTTGTGGGAACAGGAATCACAAAAAGAAAAGTGGCCTTTCACTACTTCAATGCTTAATCCTTTGCCAGAATATATTTGATTTTTAAATGACTTTTAAAATCAAACTGAGAAGTAATTTTGTGTTCAAGTACTTTCTTCTAAATAGAAAGTGTATTCCCTAACTACCTAGGTTTTGGGTTTGGTTGATCCTAAATCTCTTTCTGAAGACATATTTATTGTTATCAGTGGTGTTGGTTTGAAAAAGTGAAGGAGATCAGACCATCTGTGCTCTTTTATTTTTCAAGTCAAGGTCTTTGGTGCAGAACTCTAGAAATGGCAGTATTACCCTTCAGCTAAATTATTATTTAGGTACTCAAAATTCATACTAACCTTTCTTGTTTTCTTATATGAAAAAAGTAGCTGCCAAGCAGAATTCTTATGGCAAGTTCTCAGTGCTAAAGAAAGTCAATGAAATATTTGAGAGCAGTCAGCTTCAGAAGACTTTAGCAAACAGGAAGTCAGAAAACTTTCAGAGGTAAAATTTTTCACCTGGATGGATTGAGGGCTGAAATACTCTGTGATATATATTTGATAAATTTTCATGCCACTGGAAAAATTTCTCCCTCGTATTTATTTAGAATTTTATAGTTTTTCTCGCCTATTTCTTGTGTAAAAAAATTAGCTCAGCTCATCCCTGTTGAGAAATAAATAACGTCATGTATCTTTGAAAAGATAAATCAAAGTAAGATTGTGTTCTATGTCTTCACTTCGTCTGTGAGCATACCAGAATTTCCTGTGACTATTTGGTTTTCAAGTCATTGGCAATATCTTTGAAATAGAATGATCTCTCAGATGAGAAATAGCTACACTTAAATCACCCTGTGGGACCTATTGGGAGTAAATTAGATTGCGGAAACTGAATATACTCTTTCTGAAGGTCAGTTTCAGTTTTCTACTAGTACCCTTGAAATCTGAAGAATTGAATGTTGAGAAATAATATTTCTGGAAATAAATCTTTCTGTATTTTCCTATTCCTCAAAAGTTGATAACTGGAGGATCAATTTAATTTCCCTGTACATTTTTTTGTTTCCTCTGATTAAATGCTTTCTCTCCTTAACCTTTCTTTTCCTCTCACTTCTCTCCCTTTCAAAAATCTTATCCTTTATTGTCCAGAGTTGACCAGACCCTCCTTCCTGAACATAGTTTCTCTGAAGCGATTTTTGCTTAATTGTTCTGCCTCACTGACCCCTATTTTGGGGTCCAATTTTAGGGTCCTTTTTCCTCCCACCTCTCACATTAGGTGACTTTTTCAAACCATCTGTGTGACTTGCAAATCTTAATATCCCACTTGAATCTCTCACAGAATCCAGAAATATCTCCAGCTGCTTACAAGGATGTGAAACAGGACATTTCAAATGTAATATGGCAAAACAATATTTCTTATTTCCCAAGCTATTGGTGCCCTTCCCAGTTTTCCCTTTTCAGTAAACAGCCCCTCCATCCACCCAAGTACTCAAAAGAAAGAATTTAAAGTTTTTGTTGATTCCTCTATTTTCCTTATCTTTATATTCTATCACTAAGTACTCACCAGAATACTTATCACAAATTCACCCCTCTTCTTCATTTCCATGACTACTAAACTCATTGCCCAAGTCAATGGTAATCTACTGGATTTCTGGAGGAGCCTCTTTAAATACAGTGATATTATATTGATTGCTTTTTGAGACAAACAATCTTATTTTCCCAGAATGAGCCCCGCTTGGTTCTGATGTATTATGTTTTGGTATATTGCTGGATTTGGTGTACAAGTACTTTGTTGAGGATTTTTTTTTTTTTTTTTTTTTTTTTTGGCCTATGTACGTAAGAAATATTGGCCTGTAGTTTCTTTTCTTGTCAGGTTTTGGTATCGAGTTCAAAGTGTTTCCTTTTTCTCTAAGTTTAAAAAAAAAATTTGGATAATATTGGTATTATTTCTTCTTTACATATTTGATAGTATTCACCAGTGAAACCATCTAGCCCTAGCGTTTTCCATGTGAGGAAACTTTTCTGCTAACAAATTGTATTTCTTAAGTAGATACACAAAATTAAGTTTTTCATCTTGAGTCAGTTTGGTTGGAAACGTTGATTATTTTTCCAAGAAATGTGTCCCTTTCATCCAACTTGTCAAATTTGTAAGTTGCTATTATTCTTTGTTGAACCTATAGTATACCTTGCTTTCATTTTTGATGTTGAAACTTGGGTTTGTCTCCCTTCTATTTAATATAGTACTGAAAGTCCTAGCCAGAGCAGTCAGGAAAAAGAAAGAAAATAGGGGTATCCAAATAGGAAAAGAGGAAGTTAATCTATCCCTCTTTGCAGATGATATAATTCTATACCTAGAAAACCCTAGAGAGTCATCTTGATTTCTTTGAAAATATGGTTTATTTTCCCCCATGTTTGCTTCCCCCCTTGGATTATTTGTACCCTGGGATTACAGGATGAGCCACTGGGCCCAGCCTAAAAAGGTTTTGCACAGCGAGATAAACCGACAAGAGAATAAAAAGACAACCCACAGAATGGGAAAACATATTTGCGAGCTATGCATCCTACAAAGGCCTAATATCCAGGACTACAAGGAACTGAAATAAATTGACAGAAAAAAAAAAAAATAACCCCATTAAAACGTGGGCAAAGGATATGAACAGACACTTCTCAAAGGAAGACGTCTGCACAGCCAACAAACATGAAAAAATTGCCAGCTTCACCAATCATCAGAGAAAAGAAATCAAAACTACAATGAGATACCATCTCATACCAGTTAGGATGGCTATCATTAAAAAGTCAAAAAACAACTGGTGCTGGCAACAGTCTGGAGAAAAGGGAATGCTTCTATGCTGTTGGTGTTGGTTTAACCTTTGTGGAAAAGTTAATTCAACCTTTGTGAAAAGTAGTGTGAAAAGAAGTAAAAGTTGAGCTACTAAGTGATCCAGCAATCCCACTTCTGGGAATATACTCAGAGGAACATAAATTACTCTACCAAACAAAAACAAAAACACACCTGTTTTTTTGTATACATATGTTCATTACAGCACTATTCACAATAGCATAAACATAGAACCAACCCAGATGCCCATTGAAGATGGATTGGATAAAGAAAATGTGGTACATATAGACAATGGGATACTATGCAACCTTTAAAAAAACAAAAACCGAAATTCTTTGCAGCAACATGGATGCAGCTGGTCCGAGACCATCATTCTAAGTGATCTATCACAGAAAAAAAAAGAACTTAATATCACATATTCTCATTCATAAGCAGGTCCTATGCATTGGGTATGAGCACAAAGACAGGAACAACTGAAACTGGGCACTGTCAAAGTTGGGAGGGAAGAAGAACCACACCCTGGATACCATGTCCACTACCAAGAGGAAAGAGGGATTGTTAGAAGCCCAAACCTCGCCTGCATGCAATTTACTTAGGTAGCTAATCCTTTTATGTACTCTACAACTCTAAATAACAAAATATAAAATCAAAATAAAAAATAAAATTAAAATGTGCTTCTAAGAAAAAAAAGAAAGAAAAGTTTGGGGTTGTCTCTCTTTTTTTGATTAGTTGTGCTAGGGATGTATCAATTTTATTAACTTTTCAAACCTTGTTAATTTTTGGCTTTGTTACTTTTCTCTGTTATTTGTTTTCTTCTTTATCTTTATTACTTTTATCTTTATTACTTTCCTTCTTGTTTATATTTACTATAATCATATTTTTCTGGC
This sequence comes from Carlito syrichta, assembly GCF_000164805.1. Lineage (NCBI taxonomy): Eukaryota > Metazoa > Chordata > Mammalia > Primates > Tarsiidae > Carlito > Carlito syrichta. The sequence continues at coordinate 28,703 of NW_007252258.1, read as the reverse complement.
TTCTTAAGGTGAAAACTTATGTCATTGATTTTGCACATTTATTCTTTTTTATTATAAACATTTAAAGCTGTGTATTTTTCCTAAACACCACTTGAGCTGCATCACATGCATTTTAGAATATTGTATTTTTATTATAATTCAGTTCAAATATATTCTAAGTTCCCTTACCATTTTCTATTTTGTACTCTTGGATTATTTCAAAATATATTACTTAATTTTGAATATTCATCACAGTTTTTTTTTAATCCTTGTGATGTTACGAATATCCCAAATTTCTTGTAAGAGGGTACTGTTTATTATGGTAGTCATAAAAATTTAGCTCATTAAAAATGATGTGGCATATTCAATGACAAAACATATAAACAGAAGTTTTTTAAGGGGAAAACAGGTAATGATATAGTATTAAAATACTACACTTTGAGGTATCTGTAACCATATATGTAAATCGCATGTATTGATATACATATGACATTTACACCACAGCTAGTTTTGAACAAATGTGAAGGCTGTTCTCTGTCAGACCTTCTTACTCTCTTTAGAAACTTCATGACTTTGGATGTGTGAAGGAATGGCTAGAAACAAATTTAAAGATAATGTTTGAGTAGACTTGAGTCGTTCTTCATAACAAAATTTTGTTTTCTTTTTCTTTTTGAATTGGAGTCTCACTCTGTTACCCAGGCTGGAGTGCAGTGGCATGTTCAGCCTGCTGGGTTCAGGTGATCCTTCTGCCTCAGCCTTCCAAGTAGCTGGAACTACAGGCGTGTGCCACCATGCCCGGCTAATTTTTGATTTATTGTAGAAACGAGATCTCACCAAGTTTTCCAGGTAGGTCACAAACCCCTGGACTCAGGCAATCCTCTCGCTTTGGCCTCCCAAAGTGCTGGGATTACAGGCTTGAGCCACCATGCCTGGTCCAATTTTGTTTTCTTTGCTGCTTATCTATAAAATGAAGAAGAGGAGAGCTGAGCAATGTATCTGTGAAGCTTGAGTTGCAGAATCTTTTAGCAAGATTTATCTTAATTTATCAAATGTGGAATTATAAGATGTGGCCATTGCTATATGTCAAAGGGTGTTATAACAAAATATCATAAACCACAGAAATTTATTTCTCACAGTTCTGAAGACTGGAAGTCCAAGATCAAGGTGCTGGCAGACTTGGTGTCTGGTGAGGGTCCACTTCCTGGTTCATAGATGCTACCTTCTCGCTGTGTTCACATGATTAAAGTGTCAAGGCAGGTTCTGGGGACCCATTCATGAAGGCACTGCTCTCATGACCTAATCACCTCCCAAAGGCCCTACTTCCTAACTTCATCTTTGTGGTGACTAGATTTTAGATTTCAACATACGAATTTCAAGAGGAAACAAACACTCAGGCTATGACATATATATCCCTCTGTGTCCCCTACCTGCACCTGCACAATCAGCCTCACATACAAGTGCATTGAATAGGTGGATTTGGAGACAGCCAACAATCTGCCCACTTTTTAGATTTAGAAAATATAACTAAATCTTAAGAAATGGAAAGCCTCCCAACAGACTCTAAGTTGTGTTTGTATGTGCATGTATTTGAGTTTATCTGCATATGACTTTTAAAGAATTGGCAGACAAGTCACTAGAATATACATATTTGTTATCTCTAGGTGGTAGAAGAAATTTTTTTAGAATTTGCTTATTCCAGATTTTCCACAATAAAAATATATATCACTATAGTCATATTTCCACTTATGGTTAAGCTGGCATAAGAGGAACTGGATGCCCCTCCCTCCTTCAACAGCTGTAAAACCAGAAGAAAAAAAAGAGAGAAAAATGTTTTCAGACATTAGATATCAGATGGAACAGGGATCCTAAGAGGGGGAGGATAAATGAAGTAAACTGTATTTATTTTTTAGCTTAAAATGAGATTCAGCACAGGAAGAGGGTGGAAGCTATGGAAGTTCAAGACAGTAGAGTTTGCAAAGCAGAGAGAAGAAAGCTGCAGAGAGGCCTAATCTTGGAGACCTACAAAGGGTTCCTATGGGGTCTTTCACTGAGACCTGATCAGTACATATATGTGAGATCATTACTCAAGACTGGGGAAAGAACCACCCAACAGGAACACAGAGAACAATCCTCGGAGCATACATAGGACTAGGGTTAGTTATGCTTCCACCAGCCAGAGAGGAAAAGCATGCAATGCTTGAGGCATGGAGTACTCAGAATGTTAGAGGCCAAAGGCTGCACTGTTCTCACCCAGCAATGCTTAAAAAACAAACCTCATCTCAGAATAAAACGTTAAAATGATTTATGGTAAAAAAATTATAATATTGTTTATTTGCATTATTTTAAAAACCCTTAACCATTACATATTGTATGCATGAGGTAGAATATCACATGTATCTCCAAAATATATACAACTCTCATGTGTCAACTAAAAAGAAACTTATCCAATCTTCACATTCCAACTAAAATGCTAACTGACTTGCTTCTAAAGTCCTGTAGCATTTTTTTATGGCAATTCATACAGTCTATAATTTAGGGGTTTTATCCACTTTTATGTAAATGAGTTTTATCTAGCTGTATTGTAAATTTCCAGGTGACAATTCTTTTTGTGTACTGTTGCTACCTTAAATGAATCTGATTTAAAAAATGTATTTGTCTAATAAGTGAATTACTATTTCAATAAAGTTTAATTAAAATATCAACTGGCTATTAATCTGTATAATGAATTTATTTAGAAATCTACTTTTTTAAGATGTGAAAACCAACTTAAGAATCCCTCTCTGCCAGGCTTGGTGGCTCAGCCTGTAATCCCAGAACTTTGGGAGGAATTACGTGAGCCCGTGGGTTCAAGACCCGCCTGGGGAACTTGGCGAGACCTCGTCTCTACAATAGATCAAAAATTAGCCGGGCGTGGTAGCGCGTGCCTGTAGTTCCAGCTACTTGGAAGGCTGAGGTAGAAGGATCGTTGGAGCCCAGCAGGTCAAGGCTGCAGTGGCTGGGAGCATGCCACTGCATTCCAGTCTGGGCGACAGGGTGAGACTCCAACTCAAAAAAAAAAAAAAAAAATCCCTCTCGCATCATTATTCAACACATTTTTTGAAGTGTGAACCAAAACTTATGGACATACCAGCCCTCATGGTCATTGGTGTACACTTCTAAAATTATTTTTATTATTTATGTCGGAATTTGCAAAGTTCTTTTTCAAATCCAGCAGAGATTATTTCTATGTTACTTATACAGTGATTATTTGAGTGGTATTTCTAAGTAATGTAGGGAAAAAAATAAGAATTTTGGAGTTTCTGTGATGCTTCGAGATTCCAGTTCCAACTTGTTCCAGTTGATGTCACTATGGCAAAGGTATCTCAAACATGCAGCAAAGGCAGCAGGGGAAGAGATACAGCTCTAACGTGGGTGAATCAAGAGGAAACATGTGCAAGGGGATGTGGCTAAAATGGGAACGGGAGCAGAGCAGAGCATCACAACTTAATTCTTGGAATCAGAGGGGCTGAGTGAACACATTTACCTGATCTTATATGAGTCAGCAAAACAAACACACTAACCAAGTCATAATGAGTTTAGAAGCTGCTGAAATTGCTGCTCTTTGCAATGACGGAGCAGGTAAATCTTCCCACACTTTGAACTGCAGCAATGTACTGAGGTAACAGTGATTACAACCTTTTCATCCGGCTTCTCTGATCCATAGAAAGTAGTAAATGGACCCCTTAAGGCTAAATTTCTGTCTGTGGGCTGGTGTACCGTCTTTCTCCCTGCAGAAAGTCAAGCCAGATAATGGAAGAAATCCAAAGCAAGGACAACACTCTTTATTAAAAGGAGTGGTAATGGCTCAGGGTGTCTGAAAATTAACAGAAGTTGGGATAAATATGTCTGCCTGGGCTGGTTCCTAAGTAAATAATATGTCCTTGAGTTTTAGCAGCTGTTGAGGGACTCCTATATCTTTTAGTGTTTGTTTAAATGGCAAGGTAAAAGGAACTTATGTAACTAAACACTTTTCATCAACAAGAACTTACTGGGTATTTTTCTAAAATGAGAAAACAGGTCTGTTTTCAGATATTATTCAGCTGTGCAAGGAGGCAAACAGATGTATTCATTAACACTCCCCACAGAGCATATTGTGATATTCACAAATGGAAAATGCTCAAGCTGAGGTTATACAAATGTTTTCTGTTACGAAACCTGCCTCCATGGATCATTATTTTCAAGGAGGATCTATTTAAGACCGATTTTTGCTGTTACACTTTATGTGAAAGGTGATTTTTTTTTCTAATTAAGATGATAATCATTTGCATGTTAACCTTATTTTAAAGAATGGGTATTCTTTTTTTTTTTTCCCCTGTCTGAAAGTAGAGACCTTTACTTGTTTTTATATCAAGATACTGAATGCCTCAGGGAAGAAAAGATTTTTGCAAAGTAAGGAAATTCAAGACAAGACGTGTGATGTCATCAGTACTAAAAATTCTTGCTTCTATTTTATATCTGTGAACCAATAGCAATGATAAGTGTGGGGGACAACATTTATTTGAAATTTTGCCAAATAAATGCAGAAAAGCAGGAGTGTTCCACCCTTCATCCCCATAAGAGCTTTGGATACTGAAGCACTATGTTGGTGAGGCTCGGAGAGCCCCCAGAGAAGTCTGAGACAGTGTTCTGTGGGGAAGCACTCAAGTCTGAGATTGTGAAGGCTGCAACAACTCCATCTTGGATGCTAATCGGCCATGTTGACTTCTGATTAACTCCCTTCCCAACAATGTCTCTAAGATTTCTCCTTGCATAAGAGCATGAATCTACTGTAAATCCTGCTCTTAGGTCAAAATAACCTTAACCATAAATCCTGCTCTTAGGCAGATTCACATAACATTCTTGCCTTTCCTTGAGAAATCGTTTTCAATTGTCCTATACACTCCTTCTCTATGGTATATAAGCCCTGGGTCTGGGGGTTAATGGCATGAGGATCCATCATCGCTTCTCAGAGACTGTGGCTTCTGTTCATAAGTCCCCATTAAATATTTATTTCTGAGAAGCTGGATTTGCAGTCTCTTTCTTTGGCCTCTTTGCTTCTTTGGCCTCTGAGGGATAGGTTTGCTTAGACCTTCCCACCATAGAACAGAGATAGATAGGAAGAGAGGAAAATGCTCTCACAGGTATTTCAAAACAATCACTGACACAATGAAATGAGTTTGTTTTGTTTGTTTGTTTTTTGAGTTGGAGTCTCACTCTGCCGCCACCGCAGCCTCGACCTGCTGGGCTCCGGCGATCCTTCTGCCTCAGCCCTCCAAGTTGCCGGAACTACAGGTGCGCACTACCACGCCCGGCTAATTTTTTATTTATTGTAGAGATGAGGTCTCGCCAAGTTGCCCAGGCAGGTCTGGAACGCGCGGGCTCAGACAATCCACTCACCTCGGCCTCCCAAAGTGCGGGATTACAGGCTGAGCCACCAAGCCCAGCCTGAAATGAGTTTTAAAGGCATGGGAGAACCTGGGTTATCAGCCTTGACTAGGACATGATTGCAAAAAGGTCTTGAATGGGGTTCCCTGACTGTAAGTGGCTAAAAAGACAGAGCTGTTTCCTGGAAAGTATCTGTGAAGCAACTTCATTTCACAGAAGAGAAAGAGAGAAAAATCCTCTAGGTCAGTAGAACAATAATAATGACAAGAGTGAGATAAAGATTGGAAAAAAGAAAGGAAATTTCAATTCCTGTTGACAGAATAAACACCATTGACGAAAAAGCCAAACTCATGAGATATTTAGAAGTTTATTCTGAACCAAGTATGAGTGACTAAGACTGATCCAAGGCACAATCCCAAGAGGTCCTGAGAACATGTGCCTAAGATGATTTGGTTATAGCTTGGTTTTATGTTTTTGAGGGGGCATAGATCAACATGTGAGGTTTACATTGGTTTGGTTTGGAAAGGTGGGGCATCTCAAAGTAGGGGGACTTATGGGTCATAGGTGGATTCAAAGTTTTTTTTGATTGGCAATTGGTTGAAAGAGAAATCAGGAAAAAGAAGTGCTTGAATTAAGATTAAGGGGTCACTGCAGTACTGAGAATTCTTGGTTAATAGTGTCCACTGGGACATGCTAGCAGAATCCTGAATCTACCAATCCTGCCACACTCATCCACGATGTTAGCCACACCAGCAAATTCCCCAAGGAGCATGTACAGCAAAGATGATATAAAGGCAAAGAAATAGTTTCTAACTAGTCAGGATCCAGCTCCCTGAACATCATGACAGCCACAAGGACCTTGTCTGCTTTTTCTGCTCTAACTCAAGACTTGCCCTGGATGAAAAGCCCACCTCATACTACTCCCTGCCTCTGTCTGCTGGAGCCTTGGCCTCATTTCAACACATGCTCACAGGCTATAGAATACCTGGTCCCACTTTAATACGCCAATCCCATAGGAAAATCCTGTGAAAGAGACAAGATCCACAAAAAAGAAGTAATCCCCCAAAAATCTTTTAACAAAAAATAAAAGTTTCTATTTATTTACAAAAAAAAGAAAAGAAGGGGGCGTGTGGAGGCCAAGATTCTTGTTATGGAGATGAATTATCCAAGCAGCAGGCTTCAGAGACAAGAGGTGGTAGATGTCCTAAATGTCCTAAAAAGTGTCAGACTCTTCCTGGGGATGGAGATCTTCTGCAGATACAAATTTCCCCCAAGAAATTGCTTTGCAGGGTCATTTCAAAATATGTCAAAGAAATATGTTTTGGGGTAAAATGCTGTTATTTCCTTTAGGACCTGCCATCTGTCATGTGGGACTACACCAGAGTCAGGTTGGAAATTGGTAACTTATTGCCACAGTTTCTTTTGTTCATCTTATGATCTCTGTTTTATTGTTAATGCTAGTCAGTTGTGCCTAAAACCCCACAAGGAAAGGAGCATAATGAAGCATGTTCAATTTCCTTCCCCAACATGGCCTGGGATTTAATTTTTCAGATTTTTCTTAGCTCCAATGGTTCTGTTCAGTCAGGTGGGCCGGGAGGGGGGGTGGTTAAAATTTTTGGTTAACACTATAAAAGAAAAGGTTCATGTGAAGAAAATTCTGTCAAAATTTTTTTAAAATTTGATTTTAAAATTTGATTTTACTATAGAAAGTAAGATACATGTCAATTTGTTTGCTGAGAGTGTGTTGAAGAACTTTTGAAACCACCTATCTAAAATTAATATAGGGCTATGAGGTAAAAGCTGTAACAGAGACTTGAGTCCTGCAAAGCTGCAACTATGATTAGAAATCAACAAATCTGTTGTTCTAAGCCTGCTCTCCCCCTTACATGGTTGTTTACACAGTCACTTCAATAGAGAGCAATTGATTATCCTCCTGTTCTGACCCCCAGGGGAAGGAGAAAGCTGCCCACAAGGTTGATAAACATATTTTTCCTTAAACAATGGATCTAAGGTCACACAGATCTCCTTGATGGCATCCTGATATCTGATAGGTCAAAAGGCCATAAGTAACTCTGATCTCCAGGGAACCCCCTCCCCCAACCTCCTATACTTTCCTCCTAAACTACCTCTGTAATGACTTACTGCCCAGGGGTCAGTAGCCAGTGGTCCTGGGACTTACTTTGTAGATAACATCTACTGTAAAACCTAAGAATGGTGTTTGAGATGTTTTTCAGACTTTGCAATCTGATGGACCCAAGGCCCCACCTGGACCGAAGGCCCTACCCGGACCCAAGACACATACCAAGAAGCTGATTCTGCGGGTCCTGTGACCCCCCTCCTCCCAGAAACTAGCTCTGCAACATCCCCTCCATAACTTTATCCCTAAGCAAGCAGCGCCTGTTCCCTAGACCCCTTCCCATGGAATTATTCCTTTATAAACCCTAGCCTGTGGGCCCAGTGTGGTGATTCATACTCCTCTTTGGGAGGCTGAGGTAGGAGAATCATTTGAGACCAAGATTTTCAAGACCCATCCGGGCAACATAGTAAGACCTCATCTTTACCAGAAAAAAAAAAAAAAGCTGGGCATGGTGGTACACACCTGTGATCCCTGCTACTCAGAAGCTGAGCTAAGAGAATCACTTGAGTCCCAGAGGTCAAGGCTGCAGTGTGCTGGGACTACACCACTGCATTCCAGTCTGGGAGACAGAGAGTGAGACCCTGCCTCAAATAAACAAACAAGTAAATAAAACTCTAACCTAAAATTCTTGGGGAGGCAGATTCTAGAAATATTGCTCATCCTCTTTGCCCAGGTGCTTTGTGATATTAAACTCTTTCTCTATGGCAACGACTGCTGTTTGTGTATTGGTTTTCCTGGGCAGCAGACATAAGAACCTGCTCAGACTGTAAAACTGTTAAGAATTTTTCCAATGATCTTTCAGAGGATTTTTTTTTTTCTGAATCCCAAGGTTTCAATAAATTTCAATTAAATGTCCAGTTTGTGGGAAGAGGCACAAAAGAAGCATATGTGACTCCTGCTTACCCATTTGCAAGACAAAACTGACCCATGATGAACTGAGATGAGTCCCAAGATTTTGGGATTTCATGGAAGGAAAAAAGTTGCAAAAGCAATATAAACAGCAATGTTTTAGTGTTTGATGACTGCCACAACAAAGTACCGCAGACTGGGTGGCTTAAACAACAGGAATTTATTTTCTGACAATTCTGGCCTAAGATTGAAGTTGTTTTTTCCTGAGGCCTCTCACCATGGCTTGCAGAGGCACCTTCTTTTTTGTGTCTTCTCATGATCTTCCTTCTGTGTGCATCTGTGTCCTAATTTCTTTTTCTTAAAAGGACACCAGTTATATTGGGTTAGGGACCACTATAATGAACTCAATTTTCACTTAATTACCTCCTTAAAGACCCTATCTTCAAACACAGTCACATTCTGAGTTACTGGGAGTTAGGACTTCAACATACAAATTTGGAAGGTGGGGAGTCACAATTTATCTCACAGCAAACAACAACCAACCCACAAACCAACAACCCTAGGTAGATGACACATGGTTTCAAAATTTGTATTTTGCCAAATCAGGAATTAAAAACCAACATATAATATTATTATAATTTAATAAAAGAAATAATGTATTAATAGAAAACAAGGAGGGAATAAGGATATACTTAAGGAATAAACTAAATACATTTAGCTTTATGAGCATCTAATAAATTTGTCCTTATTTTTAGGCCCCATAAAATTTTGAAATATTTTTTAGTGAATGGCGATGTTCTACACAAGTGGAGGATAATGTAATTATAACCTGATGTTCTAGCTCAGATTTGGTTCCAATATTTTCAAAACCTTAATTATACTGATGGAAACCTTGTAGGAGGTAAATACCTAAATATATCCTGAGACACCAGAAGGGATTATTTGGCTATTCCCATATTAAGCAGATACTTTAAACCAAAAAAGAAGTTTCTAAACAGCAGAAGTTTCTGTGAAATGAGAGAGAGAGAGAGAATGAATGAGAGGATTTGTATAGACAATTTCTCTGTTTGGATTTTAGCTACACTATGCATATGATCTGCTATTCTGTCTTATGGAAGTGTGTGTGGTGTGTGTGTGTGTGTTGTGTGTGTGTGTGTGTGTGTGTGTGTGTGTGTGTGTGTGTGTGTGTTGTTCTTGTTGCTTCTACTGTTGTTAGGGAAACTGAGACCTAGACTTTGACAAAAACTATGAGAGGGCACACCTTCATTTCACATGAGGCGTGAACTCAACTGCCCAGTGGCATTTAGTCTGGACTATATCGTTGATCTCCTGTTTGTGAGACTATTAAAACAGAATCACCCATATTTGGAGAAAGGTTCTGATTTCATACTAATGTGTAGGCAAGGTTTTTATTGCTCGAAGAGGATATTCTCACCATCAATTATCCCAGAAAGAGGTGCATTCTAAAGGAAGAAATTAGGACTGATAGCTCAGTCCTTCTGTTAGCTTGGAAGGGAGAAGGAGGATGACACCTGTTTCTGCCATATAGATCTTTGCTGGCAGCATGGACACCGATGTAAGGAAGCAAACTCTGGGTGAAGAGTTAGATACCCTCTGTCCTCATGTACATTGGGCCAAGGCACCCAATAAAGATGGTTCTTATTTGAAGAGCTCTGAAAGCAGCAGTATCTATTGACAGCTGAAATAAACCTGCTTATCGATTACATTAAAATTACTTTCTGTAATCCCTAAACCTTGAGTAAAGATTTGTGAAAGTCTATAACCCCTCTCAGCTGGACTGTGAGCTATGATAGAGTGAGTTCCATGCTTGACCCATGTGGGAAGGATTCGTAATCTTTAGACAGTGTAATATACTGATCCTGATATTATTGAAAACATGTATATTTTGTTTATTATAGTTTTTCACATCAACAAAAGTATTGCATTAGAATATAATTAATTTCAATCACTGAGTTTTTTGGTGCCTCTGCACATTTTGCAGGACTTTTATCAGTCCCGATTATTTCAACTCTAAAATTTCCTAACCTGTTTTACAATGAAAAAAAGGAGTTTTGAGCTTCCAAGTACACAGAAAATAAAACAAGCGATGTAACAATCTAGTTTTACATCACAGTAGGGATAAGTTCAACAAAACACATAAAAGTATTTCATTGCTCCAAGAGATGCCAGCAAGTTTATAAAATCTTTTGCAGTAAATGATATTCAACAATGGGTGTAGAAGAGATAAGAGAGGGGAAAGGAATAATTACAGCCTTTTGGGTGGGGACAGCAGCCTAAATGTGACAATCATATCAACAAATCACTGGCAGCATGAAATTCTTGCCCTAAAATTGTGCATTCTGATATGATGTATCAATGACTATTTTTGCATTCAGTATCAGGGCAAGTTGAAAATATTTCTACCCACGCTTGGGATAAATCATTCCTGTGGGAATATTATATCCCATTTGCAGCTCTTCTTCTTGAGCTAGGAAGACTGCAAGATTTCAAATGAAATGTCCAGCAGCCTTCTGATTACAACTCAACACGTGAAGAGCTTGGAAGTTGTCACTCTTGTCCTTTCAACAAGAAAAGCTGGATAACTGAAAACTGATGACTTTTCTTGGATCTAACAGAAAATTCAGGTTACAGGGTTAATTGCCACCCCAAACCTGGAGAAACTGTTCAACCCAGAGGCATAACCAATGTTGGCTCAATGTGAACAGAAGCTGGTGGAACCATACGTTGTTAGGAACAATTAACTGGTAATGTTGAGGAACGGCTAAAGGTTGCATGTGGATTAGCTTGAGAGTTAAAAACTTTTGAGATCCTTTCCTGGCTCTGAGAGATGGAGAGAAGAATAAACATGGTGAAATATGTCTGCCCAAAACACTCTCCATAACAAGAGAGAACTCTCCAGTGAAAAGAATGCTGCCAGAGCCTTTTCACAACTGGGGCATTTGTCCCACTTCAGCCCCTTTAGCCTTCAGCACCTAAGAAAGGGGAGGATAAGAAACACTTGTGAAGGTCATAGACCACTAATTACTGGGATTTGGCCGTACGATTACAAAATGCTTCACTTCACACCCAACCACCACACTAACAGGGCTCCAATATCATGGCAGAGGATTACTGTTACAATGTTTTGGATTCCTAGCATTTTCTTTATATTTGTTCATTGAAAATAAAGAACTGCAAGCTGCAGATTCTATTTGTGGAGGAGTTCTTAGGTAAGCCCAGAATCAACAAGGGAGACAAAAAATAAAGGCACTAGAGGAATTTGAATCCTTTGGAATCTATAGTTACAGCAAACATTAAATACAGCCAAATTTCTGGACAGATGAACATAGAAACTCACCCTTAAGCCCTATTACGTTAGCTCCTCTTACCTAATGCATTATCAAATCCGACTTTCAACAAAAAGCATTTCAGATATACTAAAAGAGAGAAGGAAAAAAGAAAAACAGTAAAAAGCAAAGCTTGAAAGATGAAGCAAATATTAGAATCAGACTTGGACAGGACACAGATTTTTGAATTATTAGATAGGCAATTTAAAATTACTATAATTACTATGTTGAATGTTATAATGGAAAAAGCAGATAATAGCAATAACAGATGGGTAATAAAATAACAAAGAGCTAGAAACTCTAAGAAAGCATTAAAAGTAAATGCTAGAAATAAAAAACACTGTAACAGAAATGCAGAATACCTTTGATGAGATTATGAGTAGACTGATTATGGTCAAGGAAAGATCAGTGAAAACACAAATTTAAAAAAGAATAAATAAAATGGAATAGATTATACAACACCTGTGGAATAATTTCAAAAGTTATAATATGTTCATAATTGGAATATGAGAAGGAAACAAAGAATGAAGCAGGATAAATAGTTGTTATTAAAGCTATGAGTTTTTCAAAATTAATGACAGACACAAAACTAAGAACCAGGAAGCTCAGAAATACCAGTTGAATAAATACCAAAATATCTTCACATTGGCATATCATATCCAAACAGCAGAAAACCAAATACAAAGAGAAAATCTTGAAAAAAAAGCCTAATTGTAGAAAAAAAAAAACTTACTTGTAGAAGAACAAATATAAGAATTACAGTAGAATATTCTGAGCAAAATATTTAATATGATAGAAAAAAACCCCACCAATCTAGAATTTTATGTTCCACAGCATTATCCTTCAGAAATTAAGTTGAAATAAAGACCTTTTCAGTCAAAACAAAAACAAAACAAAAAACAACAACAAACAAAAACAACCAGGGAATTCATTGTCAACAGACCTGCCCTGCAAGAAATGTTTACAGTTCTTCATAGAAAAGGAAAATCATAGAGGTTGGAAACTCAGATCTGCATTTAAAAAGGAAGAATGTTTGAGAAGGAATAAGTGAAGTTAAAATAAAGTCTTAGGCTGAGCATGGTGGCTCTTGCGTATAATCCCAAAACTTTGGGAAGCTGAAGTGGTAGGACTGCTTGAGTCCAGGAGTTCAAGACTAGCCTAGGCAACACAGTAAAACCTTGTCTCTATAAAAACTGAAGCCTTAACTGAGTGTGGAGGCACACCTGTATTCATAGTTACTTAGGTGGCTGAGGCAGAAGGATTGCCTGAGCCCAGGAGGTTGAGACTGTGGTGAGCTGTGGTTGTGTCACTGCATTGTGATTATATCACAGAATGAGATGCCAACTCAAAAATAAATTTTTAAAAACTTATGTTTCTTACTCTTGAGCTAAAATAAATCATTTGTTTTAATAGTCAAAAAACCATTGAGCAATTATATGGATAAGGGAAATGAATGACAGAAGTGTTATAGGGGATGAAAAGGAAGAATTGGGACTACTTTATTATAAGGTATCTTATTACATGTGAAGCAGTATAGTGTTAGCTAAAGGTTGATTTATATTAGTTTAAAATGTATATTGTATTTTACTAAAATATTACAAATATAGATTATATGCTAAGAAAATAGGTAAAATGGAGTCATATAAAATACCCAATTAAAATCAAAGGAAACAGAAAAAGAGGAGGAAAAGAAAGAAACAAATGCAACAAATACAAATACAGTAAGTTCTCTACATATAAACCTTCAAGTTGCAAACTTTCAAAGAAGTGAACGTGCATTTGTATGTCCAATCACATAAGTTGGTTCACATGTCTGGTGTACATTGTCACATGCATGCATCTTCTACAAATGGTTGTGCATTTGTGTACTTTACTGTACAGTATTATATAGAATACAGTAGTACAGTATCTTATTTCAAGTCCCTGATGTCCAGAAGCAAACATAAAAGCTACGGTGATGTCACTGGTACTGCTAACAAGTGTCAAGCGATAATGATGAAAACAAAAGTGAAAATAATTGAAATAGTGGAGCGAGGTGAAAAGATGATAGATGTCACTTGTTCTTATAATATGAATCATTCAACCACTGGCACAATTCTAAAGAACAAGGGCAAGATCATGGAGCATGTGAAGTCTTCTGTGCCAGTTATTTTGACAATAATATCAAAGAAGCATGGAAACGTGATGGAGGAGATGGAGAAACCTCTCGGTGTGTGGATGTATGATCAGTATCAGCATCAAGTCCTGCTCAGCGTAATGTTGATTCAAGAGAAATCTAAAAGCCTTTATGAAGACTTGAAAAAGAAACATGGTGAAAAATCAGAACATACATCTTTTAAATACCAGCTATGGCTGGTTTCATCAGTTCAAGGCTTGAGTCAACCTTCACAATATAAAAGCGGAGAGAAAGAAAGTGCAGATTGTGTAGCTGCTTGGGAATCTCCTGAAATGCTTCAAGAAATGATCAATGAGGGTGCATATTTACCTGGACAGGTTTTTAGTGTCCATGAGACAGGACTGTACTGAAAGAGTATGCCAGGCTGAAGCAAAATAATTGCGTGCAAAAGTAATTGCAGTTTTTGCATTGCTGAAATTTGCTGTTTGATATTGGAACACATTCTTAAATAAATGTGGTTATTTATTCATCATTTTAAATGCACATTTTTCACTTTATGGTTTTTGCTAATGACTTATTCCTTGCTGTTTATTTTGCATTTATTTTAGACTGTGGAAATGAGGTTAGACAAAAAGAGCAAATTCAAGCAATTTTCTTATTCAAGTTCAAAATGGCTCATAAAGCAGTGGAGACAACTCACAACATCAACAACACATTCAGCCCAGGAACTGCTAAAGAACATAAAGTGGTGGGTCAAGAAGTTTTGGAAAGGAGATGACAAACTAGAAGATGAGGAACATAGTGGTGGCCATAGGAAGTTGACAATGACCGATTCAGAGCTATCATCGAAGCTGATCCTCTTACAACTACATGAGAAGTTGCTGAAGAACTCAGCATTGACCATTCTATGGTGATTTGGCAGTTGACACAAATTGGAAAGGTAAAAAAGTTTGATAAATGGGTGCCTCAGGAGCTAACTGAAAATTTTTTAAAATCATCATTTTGAAGAGTCATCTCCTTTTATTCTACCCAACAATAATGAACCATTTCTCAATTGGATTGTGATGTGTGATGAAAAGTGGATTTTATATGACAACCAACAATGACCAGCTCAGTGGTTGGACCTAGAAGAAGCTCCAAAGCACTTCCCAAAGCAAACTTGCACCAAAAAAAGGTCATGGTCATTGTTTGGTGGTCTGCTGTCAGTCTGATCCACTATAGCTTTCTGAATCCCAGCAAAACCATTACATCTGAGAAGTATGCTCAGTAAATTGATGAGATATACTGAAAACTGCAACACCAGCAGCCACGCATTGGTGTACAGAATGTGCCCAATTCTCCACAACGCCCAACCGCACATCACACAACCAACACTTCAAAAGTTGAATGAATTGAGCTACAAAGTTTTGCCTCATGTGCCATATTCACCTGACTCCCGCCAACTGACCACCACTTCTTCAAGCATCTCGACAGCTCTTTGCGGGGAAAATGCTTCCACAACCAGCAGGATACAGAAAATGCTTTCCAAGAGTCTGTTGAATCCCAAAGCCCAGAGTTTCACACTTCAGGAGTAAGCAAACTTATTTCTCATTGACAAAAATGTATTGATTGCAATAGTTCCTATTTTGATGAATAAAGATGAGTTTGAACCTAGTTACAGTGATTTAAAATTCAGTCAGAAACCACAATTACTTTTGCACCAATCATCAGTAAGGAGAAAAAATTGATAACAGGCTATAAAGCAGAAAAAGATAGGCTAACTCTGTTGTTTGGTGGTGATACTTCTAGCAATATGAAGCTGAAGCCTCTCTTAGTTTATCATTCAGAGAACCCAAGAGTCCTTAGAAACATAGCCAGGGGATCTCTTCCTGTTGCATGGAAGAGCAGCCCCAAAGCTTGGGTTATACAGGCCATTTTCCAGAATTGGTTTTTCCACCACTTTATCCTAGAGGTAGACAGATACTGCTTGGGGAACAACATCATGTTCAACATTCTTTTGCTGTTCAACAATACTCCCATTCGTGAATGACTTCCATCCCAATATCAAAGTTGTGAGTCTGCCACCAAATACAACATCACTCATCCAATCTTTGGGCCAGGGAGTTATAGCGACTTTCAAGAAATATTATTTATGAAACACTTTTTATCAGGCAGTAAAAGTGGGTGGTGAATCAGGAACAACCTTGTGACAATTCTGGAAGGACTACAGCATATACAAGGCCATAAAAAACATTGACTTTGCTTGGTGGGAGGTAACAGCTGTTGCCATAAATGGCATTTGGAAGAAGCTTTGCCCATAGCTGGTTCATGATTTTCATGGATTTGAGAAGGTAGATGAGAAATCCAAAAACTTCTTCAGCAATTTAGTGACCCTCAGCAAGAAGCTGAAGCTAGATCTACAAGAGGATGATGTCACTGAACTCCTTGTTTTGCAACATGAAAAGCTTACTAAGGAAGACCTGATGGAATTGGAGGCCCACAGAAAGGATGAAGAGAGACAAGAGGAAAAAAAAGTAACTGAAGAACTGAAGAGATTCATGATGCAGGAAATGGCAAGGGGGGTTTTATTTATTTGAGAAGGCACTGTTAGTTTTTGAGGCACAGGACCCAACAGGACACGGAGGTTGCAGCATCTGTTCAGAATGCAACCCAGTACTACATGTCATCTATGATGGAAAAAACAAAAAACAAAAAACGCTACTACCCTTGACATCCCTGAACCATTTTTTCAAGAGGGTAAATAGAATTGAATCTAGCAAGGAACCAGAACCTGTGTCATCAACATCAGTCCTGAGTGAAATTGCAGCTTGTCCTCCATCTCCTGTTGCTGACGATCATTCAACTCTGCCATCTCCCACCTCTTTTCCCTCCTCCAGTCAGTAACTCTTCTTGCCTGTTCACTCGATGCCAGATCCTGTATGCTAGCTGCTGTACTGTACTACTGCACTTTTTAAGGAATTGCATTGTAAGATTAAAATGTTTTCTTTATTTTGTTTGTTTTTTACGTATTATTTGTGTGAAAAGTATTATAAACTTACTAAAGTACAGTACTATGTAGCCCATTATGTTAGTTGGGTACCTGGGCTAACTTTGTTGGACTTACGAGCAAATCGGACTTATGAATGCGCTCTCGCAATAGAACTTGTTTGTATGTAGGGGACTTACTGTACAAATGTGGTTGATATTAATGCAATACTATCATTTAAATAAGAATGGTCTGAATATGCCAACTAAAAAACAAAGATTGTCAAAGTGAATTGAAGAAAAAGACAATTGTATGTTGTCTACAAGCCACCCACTTTAAATATAGACTCAAATAAAAAGTAAAAAGGTGGTAAAAAAAATATAATACTAACACTAATTTTTAAAAAGCTGGAGTAGCTACATAATTTCAGGCAAAGGAGACTTCAGAGCAAGGAAATTATCAACAATAAAGAGGGATATTATATAATGATAAAATAGTACATTCTCTAAGAAGAAAAACAATATTTAATATTTATGCACCTAACAATAAGGTGTGAAATTACGTGTGAAAAAACTGACAGAATTGCAAGGAGAAATAGACAAATCCACTATTATAAAAGGAGACTTCACAACTCTTCTCTAGACGATAGTTCAAACAGGCAGAATATCAGTAAGGACAGAGTTAACCAGAACAGCACTGTCAATTAACTGAATCTGACAGCTTCAGAATACTTTATCCAAAACAGGAGTATGCATGTTCTTTTACACAGAATATACCAAGATTGTCTATGGAACACATCTGAATACACTTGAAAAATAGTAATTATGCAAAGTATGTTTTCAGATTATAGTAAAATTAAATTAGAAATAAACACCACAATATAATTAGGACATTCTAAAATATTTAGAAATTAAATAGCATGCTTCTAAATATCTCATGGTTCAAAGATAAAATCTCAAGAAATACTAAAAATAATTTGAAGCAAATAAAAATAAAAACATCTAAATTTGTGGGATACAGTGAAAGCAGTTCACAGAGGAAAATTTAATAGCATTAAAGGCATATATTATAAGAAACAAAATATCTGAAATCAATAATCTAAACTTCCACCTTGGGAAGCTAGAAAACGAAGGACAACTTAAGGCTGAAGCAAGCAGGAAAAAATAATAATAAAAATTAGAGCAAAAATCACTGAAATTTAAAATAGGAAATCAATGGAGGAAATGAACAAAACCAACATCTGGACTTCAATTAATAATATTATGTCATCACTGGTTCAATAATTGTGACAACTCTACTAACACAGGATGTTAATCATTGAAGAAACTGGGTTTGCAACATGTGAAACTCTCTGAACTCTTTGTATTATCTGTGCAACTTTTCTGTAAGTTCAAAACTGCTAGAAAAAATATATTTTTAAAACTAAATATCTGGTTTGAAAGGGTGAACTCATTAGTAAGCAATATGGCAGCACCCACTTTTTAAAAAGCATTGAGAATAATGCTAACACCCATACTTGAGGGATGGGTCAGATCTGACATGGGCAAGACTCAGGCAAGGCATAGTCTGGGTTCTTTTTGAAGTGTGAAATTTGAGTATGAAATTACCTAAGATCTTTAAGATGTCACTTCCTATCCATTTCCACATGGGGAAGGATATAAATAAGTTCATAGCTTTTAAAAGATCATGTGTAAAAGGGATACAAAAACAAGGACATGGAGAAAAGACAGAAAGGTACTTCTGGAAATAGGACTTTAAAAAGTGAAAGCTCAGCATGACCTGAGACTCTCAAAAATTGCTTAGGTTGACAAGAGCTAGAGCTAGCTTTTTTTTTTTTTTTTTTTGTAATTTTGAAAGAAAAATCAGAGGTCCATGGACTGCTTTATAAATAAGATTGACTTCAGAAAGAGTAGGGTATTATATTGCTATATTACCCAGTTTTACTTTTTAGAAACAAGAACACCCCAAATAACAGAGGCTTAAACAAAATGGAATGTTTGTTTTATTATCCTATCACATTGGAGGCAGATTGACCAGGACTTAGTTTCCTCATCTGTTAAAAAAAAAAAAAAAAAAAAAAAAAAGATAATACCACATGATGATAAAATCATCATCATTATAACTATTACTCAGACTTTGAATGGAGAATCGGTTGGGCATAAATGAGAGAAACAAAAGCAAGTTTTATTACTGGAGAGAGAATTTAACTCTCAAAGGTGTTGGGTTCATTCCCTGTTTTTTGTCCTAGGGTACTGGTTAAGGGTTGAGCACAAGAGACTTTGGGAGGTAAGTCTGGGAGGTATCACAAGTGACCCTGGGCTAGGACAGAGGGCAGACCACTGATTAATATTTCTATTTCAACTTCCTCTTTCTTACAATTCGGAATATATCTTTGAGATTCAAGTTTTATATCAGTCTTGGTTTTCAGCATACTATAAATTTTTCCACTGTTAGTGTGTGCAGAGATTTGTAAGGCAAAGTTTTGGAGTGACTGCATTAGGAGTTGCTCCCAGATGCCACTTTGAATTTGAAGTTCATTTTTAAAGCTCCTAAAAGGATGCCTTGCTGAAGTTATTAATGGTCTCCTAACACTCTGACAATCTCTTGAAAAACTGTCTCCTTAATCTTCTGTTGAATGAATATTGGGGTAAGTGTTCCTGTCCTGATGCCGTCAGAGAGCTTTTGAATAGAAAACTAATAATCTGTAGAGGTTTGAGCAGGTTATATCTGGGGTGTCTTGATACATGAAAAACAATGGAAGAGTTCATTGTTCACTGAAACAAAATTTCATGGCCAGTACCCACCAGCTAAAGTTAAATTACATCCGATAGGATTGCTTTTCTTAGAAAGATAACAGCCCACGTGACTGCAGATATATAGTTTACATAGCATAAGACTTGACTTTCTGCCGGCCTCATGCCTGTAATCCCAGCACTTTGGGAGGCAGAGGCAAGTGGATTGCCTGAGTCCAGGGGTTTGAGAACAGCCTGGGTAACTTGGTGAGACCTCGTCTCTACAATAAATCAGAAAATTTGCTGGACATGATGGCATGCACCTGTTCCATCCACTTGGGAGGCTGAGGTGGAAGGATCACCTGAGCCCAGTGGCCAAAGCTATGGTGACTATGAGCATGCCACTGCACTCCAGCCTGGGTGACAGAGCGAGACTCCTACTAAAAACAAAAAATAAAAAACATAACTTTCCTATCCTCATATTTTTCATACTTTCTTATTCTAAAAGCATCCCTATTCTGGATGTGTCATTAGGAGTACTGACACATACAAGCCTTCAGGGTCATCTTCACTTTACAGGTGGGGAAAATACAGGTGGAAGGAAGTTCACAAAATCCTCAAGTTTGCACTGTTATCTGTGGCAATGCCAGGGTCTGACCTAGAACTACCTGGCTGCAAAGCCCATGCTCTCTTCCTCACAACATACTCCTTCCTTCCTAAAGTCTTCCCATATTTTGGTTTTCAGTATAAAAGACGTATGGATTT
Source organism: Carlito syrichta (assembly GCF_000164805.1). Lineage (NCBI taxonomy): Eukaryota > Metazoa > Chordata > Mammalia > Primates > Tarsiidae > Carlito > Carlito syrichta. Next base: position 8,410 of record NW_007252258.1, on the reverse strand, counting down.
CACTGTTCCTCTTTGTGCCTAGCAAGCAGATCTGTAGCATTCATTGCACAATTAGCAATTCTATAGCTAAAAACAGGAATGTTTAAAAAAAATCTACAAATGCTGTCCTGTGGGAATGTGGCTTTGCATGTTCATTTACAGAACTCTCTCAGTCAATGTTTGTGTTGCGTATGCATGTGTGTGTGCATCTATATTTAGTCTCACACATTTTGCCCTCAACACCCACAAAATTCCCTTTGAGAAAAGTACCAAGGTTCTTTATAATTGACAGTATATAGAAACATCCAATTTATTGCTTGTAAAAGAAATAAACTCCATCTACAGGAAAGTGAGAGTTTAAGATGAGACCAACCTTTTGGAAACTGGGACCAAGAGCCATGCATTGATTTAATTCACCATTTTAGGTCTCTTGCTATTTGAATAATCACTTGTCTAATAGTTAGACTAAGCTTATACACCTTCACTATTGTTGATAATGTGAATAAACTAGAAATTAATATAATCAACTCCAACCTGAAATTTCTTAAATGTAAGGCTTTGAGTTATGCACAAGTCATTTCCACTATATTGTCTTAAAATTTAGAATTTTAACATTTCATTAAGTTTAATGTAAGACATGCATACTTCAAGAAAAGCTTCCTCTTCAGCATGAAGTTTGTTGAAGAAAATGTCAGGGGCATCATACCCAGAGAGCTTTCAAAACAGTATGAAGCTAAAAGTAAAAAATATGTTTTTCGGGGAAAAAAAATGCTCTCTGTGGTATAGATTTTTCTTCTCCCCATAACCAATTGCTATAAGGAAATAAGACTCTATTCTCCCAGCAACCCCTAAGGAATAAGATCGTCCATCCTGTAGGGAATGGAACTGTGAAAAATAAAATCACTCTTTGACTTCTGATATTCTATTTTTCTGGTGATTTCTGTACCTGCCATTACTAGTTTGGCATAATATTTGCCCTTAGAGGTTTTAACATTTCCCAGCTGTGCCACTCTTTAGAAAGTGGAAAGACTATAATTTTTTGACATAAATTTGGGGTAAGTTTTAGTTTTCACAAATAAAAAAATTACAATACACTCAATAAAATGCTTAGGAAGCTGTAGGGTCTTTAAAAATACCACTTATTGGTCAGGCATGATGGCTCACACCTGTAATCCCAGGAATTTGGAAGGCAGGGGTGGGAGAACTACTTGAGCCCAGGAGTTTTAAGATCAGCCTGGGCAGCATAGCAAGAGCTCATCTCTACAAAATAAAAATAAAAAATTAGTCATGTATGGTGGTGCCCAACTACTTGGGTGGCTGAGGTGGAAGGATCGATGTGTCCAGGAGGTCAAGGCTGGGATGGGCGGTGATTGTGCCACTGCACTCCAGCCTGGGTGACAAAGTGAGATCCCAATTAAAAAAAAAAAAAATACACACACACACATACCACTTAGACATGGAACACAGGGTTGTGACAAATTCTTATTTTTCTGAGGACATAGTCACCAAGCCCTCAACATAGCAACATTTTTGGCAAACTTCCAACCCTTAAAACCATATTTTCCCTCATGAGTCCTTTGATCCTGAATTAATACAGAATCTTTGAGTGGACGCTAACTCCAATCTCTGGGACATTTCTTCTTTTCCAAACATACAGCAGTGATAGATAAAATGCAAATGGAAAAATTAAAAAGGTACAGTGATGTTCAAAAACAAAATAAGGATCGATATAGACCAGGAGACTGCACCTGAACAGAGAGAGGAGAGCGGGCTGAAGACCCGGGACTGTGGTTAGGAAGGGGAAGTTTGGCTCTGTTGGGATAAACTGCCCCGCCCAAGACAAGGGCCAGAGTTAGTTCACCAGCAGAGCAAAAGCTGGCATGGTCTCTCTCTGCCCCTGAAATATAATTCAGAATTTCTGCGGTTGACCACTATTTGACTCTAAGGTTTCTGTGACATTGCACACCAGAAGACTCACAAGCATGAACTGCGTGCAGCGAGCCCCCCAGTGGTGCCTGACTGAACCGCAATGTTTCCAGCAGAGCCTCCTGCAATGACTGGGCCGCCCCCTGGGAGTGGGTGAAAGCAAAGTCCAATTCCCTGGGTAGGTGAGGGGAGTGAAAACAAAACCAAAGCACAAACTCCAATGAGCCTGAAAACCAGATATTCAGAATGCATGGTGAAATAGAATGCCAAGAAAAGAAACAGGCAAAATCATGAGTCTCAAAAAAAGGAAAGAAAGGAAAAAAGAAAAAGAAATGAGAAAGACCTTAAGAAATGATATGACATAGAACCAACCGTGCTGCCCATTGAAACTAACTGGATTAAAAAAAATGTGGTACGTATACACAATGGAATATTATGCAGCCATAAAGAAAGACAAACATATGGACTTCACAGCAACTGGATGGATTTAGAGTCAATAATAATTAGTGATCTATCACAGAAACAAAGAACAGAGTACCACATGTTCTAACTCATAAGCAGCCCCAGAACATTTACCATAATACTCTAAGAAAGTGATTGGCAGTAGTGATACTGCCAGGATGGATGGAGGGGGACACATAACATCAATAAGGGAACCTGATCTCAAACAAGGAAAAGTGGGGACCAAAGGGAGACCCAAACTTTACCTGTACAATATCCACCTATATACCTGATCCTGAATTTTACCCCACATCTTTAGAATGAAAAAAAAATACACACACACACACACACACACACACACACACACACACACACACATATAAAAAGGAATGGGATAAATTATATTGGGCATAATTGAAGGAAAAACTGATAGAAATATTTACGCAAAAGTAGAGGTTTCATTGAAGGGCTTTCCCATGAACCCAGTAGAAGGTCTGAAAAGAGAAAATGAAGGGAAAAGTGGAGAAATGATATTTAAAGAGAAATTAGCTAAGGTTTCCCAGAATTGAATTCAAACATAGGCTTTTAAATTGAATGGGTAGTCTAAGTACCAAGGATGAGGAATAAAAATAAACCCAAACAAGATATATTATAGTAAAACCCCCAAGACTGCATGAGGCTGGGACTGATGGGGTGTCAGGAATCATCACACTGTGCTCACATTCTTGCTTACTCAGTTACTTCCAGAGAGCAAACTTCTTCAGTCAATCTTGACATCTAGTGAGATCACATAATTTATTGTCTGAACCTGGACATATATGAGGGGCGACCCCAAAAAACTCAGAATTAATTTTGGAGGTTGGGTCCCTTGTAGTACAGACTTCCCCTGGTATGTAAGTGTTCTAGGAACTCATCGACATCAGGGTACCAGGTAGCGTTGTTGTGAGAGGCTGCATTCAGTTTCAGTGAAATTTTTTTTTTTTTTGGTAGATTCTTTCAGTGCATTTGCCCGTTTCATGATGCATGATTTACACAAATATCCTGCCTATACTGCGCTGAGTGTTTAGCAGTTTTGATCCAAAAACGGCATGACCGCTGTGTCCCACCCTCCCTATTCACCCACTTTCACCCTTGTGTGACGTGTTTTGGTTCCCCAAATGAAAAAAGTCTTCAAAGGGAAATGTTTTGCCCATGTGGAAGAGGTGAAACAAAAAAACAGCAGAAGTACTAAAAGGCATCAAAATTGACGAGTTCAAAAACTGTTTTGAGTAATGGGAAAAAGTATCTCGCTAGGTGTATTGCATCAAATGGAGAGTACTTTGAAGGAGACTGAAATTTAAACATGTAAGAATACATACACCACTTTTTATAAATAAATTCTGGGTTTTGGGGGTCCCCTCTCATACTAAACTGCGTGTCAGGATAATATATATAACTGGGACAGTCTTGAGAAAACTGGGTAAGTTCTTTCACCCTAATCATGACCGATACTATTCAGAACACCTCCCTCATAAGTCTAACTTGACCCTCCACACCCATCACCGCCGCCCATATCCTTATTTTGCACTGTGGCTTCCAGGTCTGCAATCAGCAGATCCTCATACATTGTCTCCTTGGTAAATGTTTCTTCCACTTCATGAATTCACCTGAAACATAGCTCTCCATTGTGAATACTCTCCTCCCTTCAACTCTGTAGCTAATTTTTTTTTTTTTCTGGTAGAGATGTCTTGCTATGTTGCCCAGGCTGGTCTTGAACTCCTGGCCTCAAGTAATGATCTCGCCTCGGCCTCCCAAAGTGCTAGGATTATAGGCACGAGCCACCCAGCCCCGTGGCTAATTTTATATGCCAGCTTGACTGGGGTGCTCAGAAACATTATGTCTGTGTGAGTATGTGAGAGTGTTTTTCTAAGAGATTGGTGTTTGAATTAGTAGACTGAATAAAGAAGACCTGTCCTCACCAATGTGAGTGGGCATCACCTAATCCGTTGAGGGAGGTGATAGAATAAAAAGGCAGAGGAAGGGCGAATTTGCTCTCTCTTTACTGGAGCTTCTGGTCCTCAAGCCTTTGAATTCTGGGGCTTTCATTAATGGGAGCCCTGATTCTCAGATCTTTAGATTCAGACTGAATTCCACCACCTGCTTTCCTGGGCTTCCAACTTGTACATGGCATAACATGGAACTTCTCAGCCTCCACAATGGTGTCCAATTCCTATAATAAATCCCCTCTTATATATCTCTACATCCTGTTTCTGTTTCTCTAGAGAACCCTGACTGATATACTCCCTCTCAAGTGGAGCTATTTTTTTTCTCTTATATTCCTTGCATATCAGGGTAAGAACATGAGGGGGATCCAAAAAAATCCAGAATTACTTTTTTGGAGGGTGAGCCCCTTTGTATCATAGGCTTCTCCTGCTAGGAAAGTGCTCTAGAAACCCATCAGCATCACTGTACCAGCTAGTATTGCTGTGAGAGGCTGTGTTTAGCTTCAGTGATTTTTTTGGGTGGGAGTGGGGAGAAGAGACTATTTCAGTATGTTTGTCCATTTCATGATGGGTGATTTATAAGTGCACTTGCCCACACCATGCTGTGTGTTCAGTTTTTGATCAAAAACAGCATGATCCCTGTGCCCTACCCTCCCCATTGACCTAATCTTGTCCCAAGTAACATTCTTTTTGTTTCCTCAGATGAAAAAGTCCTCAAAGGGAAACATTTTGCCGATGTGGAAGAGGTGAAATAAAAACGGCAGAAGCACTTAAAGGAATTCAAATTGACAAGTTCAAAAACTGTTTTAGCAGTGGTAAAGTGTCTCGATAGGCGTATTGCATCAAACAGAGAGTACTTTGAAGGTGACTAAAGTTTAAGCATGTAAGAATAAATACACCACGTTTTATAAATAAATTCTGGGGTTTTTTTTGTGTGTCCCCCCTCATACAAGACTCAAAGGTTTTTTTGTTTTGTTTTTTGTTTTTATTTATTTATTTATTTATTTTGCTTCTCACTGCTATTTCCAGACCTCTTCTCAACCTTTTTTTTTTTTTTGTAACGGTGAGGAAAAGAAAGATTTCATTTGTAACTTTAAACTTAGATTACCTGATATGAAAACCTCCTCCCTTTTTATTCTATTGTAATTTGATATCATTCCTACCACTCCTCCTCATGGCTTGAGGATCAGTTCTTGGCTATTAACATTATCTCTACATAAACTTTTGTCATGATAACCAGCAACTTCAATAATTATGACTGATCAGATATTTGATGATATTACATAAGGTAAAGTGTGGTAGCTCACACCTGTAGTCCCAGTACTTTGCGAAGCTGAGGCAGAAGGATTGCTTGAACCCAGGAATCTGAGACCACCCTGAACAACATAGTGAGATTCTGTTTCTTTCTTTTTTTTTTTTTTGAGTTGGAGTCTCACTGAATCGCCTGGTCTGGAGTGTGTGCAGTGGCATGTTCACAGCCACCCCAGTGTCAACCTGCTGGGCTCCGGCAATCCTTCAGCTTCAGCCTTCCAAATAGTTGGAACTACAGGAGCACGCTACCACGCTTAGCTAATTTTTTTGATTGATTGTAGAGCCAAGGCCTCACCATGTTGCCCTGGCTGGTCTTGTACCTGTGGGCTCAGGAAATCCTCTCGCCTTGGCCTCCCAAAGTGCTAGGTTTACAGGCTTGAGCCACTGTGCACACCCCAGACTCTGTTTCTAAAAAAAAAAAAAAAAATAAAAAAGTAATATTAATAATATATCTTTTTAAAAAGATTTATTATGTAGTTATTATTGTTGTTTTAGATGTAATCATGCATTGTGGATTTTTTTTCAATTTTATGTTATTTTATCTCTTTCAGTAGTGAAGGAATAATCCAGGAAATAACAAGTTCAGCACAAAGCATAGGAAATTATTATGGAGATTTTTTTGAGTGCTTTTTTTATGGGTGCAATCTGAAATATTTACACATATAAACATGTGGCATTTGAATTTACTTTCAGTGTTTAAAATAAAAAGATTGGCCATGAGTTAATCATTATTAAGATAGGTGATACACACATAGAGTTTTATTATAATTTTCTCTCTATTCTTGTATATGTTTAAGTGTTTTATTATAAAACAAATGAGACTTTGTGAGTGTTCCAGTCATGACCACAGCCTCTCTGTTCCTTGTCTTCTATTCCACTGGCACCACTCAGTCTCACGGTTATACTCAACCTCGTCAACCCAGAGATTACCACCTCCAAAATCTCCAGGTCCAGGTCTCATGCTCACACCACTACCACTGATACACAGACCCACTAATGTCTGTCCATATTACCACAGCCCCTACAGAAGGGCATGGCAAGGGTTCAAGCATTCCTGCACATTCCTGAGAATCCCCTTGCCTTCTATATATTCCCAGTAAGTAGCTTCAGGGGATCCTTGACTTTCCCGCAGACTCTGCCCAATGATGTAAATTCCTATTTACTCCCTTTCTTAATAGTAATAGGTTTGAACAATACAGTATCGGTGTAATCATGTCTTATGATTTGTATAACTTTTGCATCAATGTAATCGTAAGTCTTGTGATTTGTATAACTTTTGCAATGCGTGGTGTCTTAGGTCTTATAAACTTCCTTTACTCTAAATGTCACTATCTAAATGTAATGTGCAGCTACAACTTAAGTTCTACACAGTGCTCTGCTGGTCACGTGGGTAATGTATAGGTACCAACAACTCTGTACTTTAAAGGTGGACTGCAAGGCCTGAAGGTGGTGCAGAACCTTTTTGGAAAGACCTCAAGTTTGGCTGTGCTTCCTAGATTTGAATTCAGAAATAAACTTCTTTCTACCACTTCCTTGCCCCTTTGATTTATAGGTATCAAGGGAGAGCAGCCGAGCATTACTCAGACCATATACCACCTGTATTTCATGCTCACTTATTCTAGTAAATTCCAGCACAGTCAACCTCATCAAGAGCTCCATTTCATTAACCAATGACCACATTTTCTCTTGTGCCCCAGCCTCTTTCTGCATTCACTTCCCTCCTTGTCTAGCTTAAATGACATTGTTGAAGATCTTTGCTATGCCCTCCACTCTCTTGCTTTTTTTCTTTCTGACATATTTAAGAAAATTCCCACATTGATTGAAATCTACCCTCTGTTATCTTTGGCCCAGTCCTTAACCAGTTATTTTTAGAGAAAGTTCACCTAAGTGGACTAACTAATTTCTCTTTAAATTCGTGTTTACAATATTCAAACAGGCACTCAACACTCTCCAGTAATCTACCAAAATGTTTCTAGTAAGTTTGGTTACCTACCAAGATGTCTAACTCATCAGTCTCTCCTCTTTCATTAAACCTCCCATACTCTCTGGCCCTCCAAGTTCAACTGATGACCTCCCTTACTGAAGTGATAAAACTCATCTGAGAGGAATGCTTTATCGTCTCATTGCCAAATCTTCAAACCTCCTACCTCTGCATCCCCTTCTCCCCACCTAATACTTCTTCCTACCAAGTGCCAATTCCACCACATGCTCTCAACACAATTTGCTTCCCCAGGGACTTAGCTCCTTTGATAGACTGCACTCTATCTGCATTTTTATTGTGAATTATTTTAGAGACACGGTCTCACCCTGTTGCCAAGGCAGGAGTGCAATGGCAAGATTGAAGCTCACTATGACCTCGAACTCTGGGCTTGAATGCCTCAATCTCTGGGGTAGCTAGGACTACAGGTGTGTATCACCACACCTGGCTAACATTTTATTTTTTGTAGAGATGGTATCTCACTAACTCACCCAGGATGGTCTCAAACTCCTCAAGCGATCTTCCCCCATGGTTCAGCCTCTCTCTGCATTATTAATCTACCAGTTTCCAGCCCCATTAAAAAAGTGGGCAAAAGAGTGAATAGACACTTCTCAAAAGAAGATATACAGGCAACCAACAGACACACGAAAAAGTGCTCAGCCTCAGTCATCATCAGAGAAATGCAAATCAAAACCACATTGAGATACCACCTAACCCCAGTAAGAATGGCCATCATTAATAAAACAAACAACAACAGATGCTGGCAAGGATATGGAGAAAAAAGAATGCTTCT
>NW_007252257.1:463926-516352 GCF_000164805.1 Carlito syrichta | reverse complement strand
CGAAATTGTATACCTAACCCTTAACTGTACCCCACAACATCATAATAAAAAATATTGATTAAAAAAAATTTTTTTTTAAATGCGTGATCTTGCTGGATGCAGTGGTGCAAGCCTGTAATCCTAGCACTTTGGGAGGCGAAAACAGGAGGTTTGCTTGACCCCAGGAGTTCAAGACCAGCCTGGACAACATAGCAAGGCCTTATCTCTACAAAAATCAAAAAATTGACTGGATGTGGTGACTCAAGCTTGTAATCCCAGAACCCTGAGAGGCCGAGGTGAGGGGATTGCCTGAGTCCACGGGTTTGAGAACAGCCTGGGCAACTTGAAGAGACCTTATCTCTACAATAAATCAAAAAAATTAGCCGGATGTGGTAGCGCACACCTGTAGTTCTGGTTTCTTGGAAGGCTGAGGCAGAAGGACAGCCTGAGCCCAGCAGGTCGATGCTGGAGTAGCCATGAATGTGCCACTGCACTCCTGCCTGGGAGACAGAGTGGGACTCCAACTCAAAAAAAAAAAAAAAAATCAAAAAATTAACCAGGTGTGGTGGCATACTCCTGTAGTCCTAGCTACTCAGGAGGCTGAGGTGGAAGGATCTCCTGAACTTGGAAGGTTAAGGCTATGGTGAACTATGATTGTGCCACTGCCCTCCAGCCTGGGTGACAGAGTGAGACCTGACTCAATCAATCAATCAATCAGCCAATGTATGATCTCACTTGAGATTCACAATAGCCCTGTGAAAGTCATGGTGCTGTTGTCTTCATCTCCAGAAATACAGGTGATGGGACATAGGTAAAGGAGTCAAGATTTGAACCAGATTTCCTGCCTCTAGGGGTTAGGATTGTTTCACACATCACACAGCCACTGGAAGCATCCCACATAACCTAAGCTACTGCTCCCATTGAACCCCTCCCCTTGAATCTGAGCTGGCCCTGTGACCAGTTTTGACCCTAAGAATGTCGTGGAAGTGACACTGTACCACATTTGAGACTGGGCCTTAAGAGATCCATGGCTTCTTGTGAACCTTCACTAGTCGGAACACTCCCTCTTGAAAGCATGCTGTCCTCTAAGAAATCCAAGCTTCCCATGACCGTGAATCAATGAGGAAGTTCAAGCCACATGGAAGGAGGGAAGCTCCATGGTGGAACACTAAAGTGCCAGGTGTACGCATGAAGCCTCCTTGACCTTCTGGGCCAGCCAAGCCAACAGCCAAATACAGCCAAGTAAATGGCCCCAGTCAATAACATGTGGCAGGTAAGAGCCGCCCAGGTGAGCCCTGCCCAAATTCCTGATCCACAGCCTCACGGGCAATACAAAGTCACATTCAACATAGACAATACAACATAGATCATCAAAGTCCTTTCATATGGGAAGAGATGTGCAACAGTCAGCTTGATTCCTGCCTCCCTCTCTTCCTTTCTTCATTCTTTCCTTTCCTCAGCAAATCTTTATTAAGCACCTATTACAAGCCAGACATTAAGCTAGTACTTATTTGAGAGTGAACAAGGGGCAACCCCCTCAGGTCTCCTCCCGCTCTGGGAACTTTTCTGGGAACTTTTCTGTCCTCTCAATAAATCCTACTTTCTCACTTAAAAAAAAAAAGTAAAGAAAAAAAAGTGAACTAGGCAGTCACTCCTCTTCAGGAACCCAATGTCTGGTAGAAGAGACTGTGTAGAGACACAAATACAATAAACGTGATAGCGACCAACACAAAGCACAGAAAGGGCCACAATTGGGATACTCAGCTTCACCTGGAAGACAGCAGTAAAAGCTTCACAGAGAATATAACATGTGGCTGAAATCTGAATGAATGGGTAGGTATTTCTCTATAGACAAAGGAAGAGGGCCATTCCATGCAAAGGAAATATCAATAGTGAGTTTAAAGACCAAAAAATGGGGGGGTGCAGTGGCTCACACCTATAATCCCAGTACCTTGGGAGGCTGAGGCAAGGGACTGCTTGAGACCTGGAGTTTGAGTACAGCCTAGGCAAAATAGTGAGACTTCATTTCTATAAAAAAACTTAAAATTAGCCAGGACCAGGAGGTTGAAGTTACAGTGAGCTATGATTGCTTCACTGTGCTCCAGCCTGGGCAGCAGAGTAAGACCCATCTCTAAAAAATAATAACAAATAATTTTTTTTTTTAAAGACAGCAAGGTATGACATGGGCAGGATGAGGTGTCCATTTATTGAACTCCTCCTAGAGCCAGGCGCTGTGCTAGGAGACCGTTATCTGATCTGTTACTGATCCTTCTTCCTACACCCAAGACAGTGGCACAAGCTACACTTCCTAAACATGCCTTCCAGGACATCATCAAGTTATTAATTCAAGTGTTGGATATGATAAGGCAAGGCCAGATCCACTCAGCACACATCAATTTTGGACCACCCTGATGCCTTACCACCACCTTCAATAGAATTCCATGAATAAACACTATTCAAGAACTTTTGTTGAACCAACTGCAAACCATTTAACCAGGTTATCATCTGGACAACATTCTCCATCTGTAACAAGAGACTTTGTCAAGATCCATGTTATGATCCAGAGTCTCCCTGAGGATAACATCTCACTGATCCTCCAGACAGGTGACCCCGTTATTTAAAGCAGTGAGACCGTTTCCTCTACTAAAGCCTAACAAATTGTGTATTTAATGATCTTTTCAAAAGGTTTTGCTGAGGTTTGTATCTGTCAGTTTGGGAACCTACCTCTTTTTCCATTTTAAAATTTAAACTTCAAATTAAAAAAATGTTGAATCAGCTGGGCACAGAGGCTCACACCTGTAATCCCAGCACTTTGGGAGGCCAAGGCGAGCAGATCGCTTGAGCCCAGGAGTTCGAGATCAGCCTGGGCAACTTGGCGAGACCTTGTCTCTACAATAAATCAAAAAATTAGCCGGGCGTGGTAGCGCGTCCTTATGGTTCCGGCTACCTGGAAGGCTAAGGAAGAAGGATTGCCTAAGCTCAGCAGGTTGACACTGGGGTGGCTGTGAGCATGCCACTGCCCTTCAGCCTGGGCCACGGAGTGAGATTCCAACTCAAAAACAAACAAACAAACAAAACCTTTAAGGGCACACTCTGGATTTGAACAAGGAGATTGTCAGCCACAGTCATAATGGTCTGGAGTTGTGTGACCTTGGGCAAGTTCCTGAACCTCCCTGGGTCTCAGTTCCTCATCTGTAAAATGAGAATGCTGGTATTACTTGTCTCAGGATTATTGATAGGATTAAGTCACTTAATACATATAAATGCTTAGAACAATGCCCAGCACACAGTATAAAGGTGGTGATGATTGATTGTTTCAAGACACAGCCCCTGAATTCTAGGGGAAAGGAGAGAGCCTTGGTAATTATTTAAACTGGGTTTCTTGCCAAGCTGGCAAGGTAGAAAGTTGGAGTCAGGTTGAAGTCAATTTGAAGAAAATAGAGAAATGTGACCTTTCTTGTACACTTGAATTTATGAACCAATTTCTCATCTGGTACACTATCTCACGCCTATATCAGGTTGCCGTGGCCTCTTCAAATTGCGTTTTACCCTTCATGGAGCAGAGAGCTTCTAGCAGGCTCTGTCATCTAACATGTACTACCTTCCCACAGCAGTGGGTCTACCCATTTCTTATTCAGCTTTCATATTAATCCTTTTCCAAACAAAACTAAAACCAACACCTAGTAGACAGGATGGCTTCCCAGCGATGTCCGAGTTCTAATCCCCAGAATCCATGAATGAATATGTTATATTACACAGCGAAGAGAATGTGACAGAATTAGGGAAGGAAGATTGCAGATAGAATTAAGGATGCTAATCAGTTACCCGAAAATAGGGAGGTTATCCTGGTGGGTCCTATCACAAGGGTTCTTAAAGGTGGAAGAGAGAAAGAGGGAAAGAGAAGAGGGAAAGTCAGAGAGACAGCAGAGTGAGAAAGATGTGGCCTGACATTAAGAAGACATGGGAAAGGGGCTGTGAGCCAAGGCACATGGGTAAATTTTTTTTTTTTTTGAATTGGAGTCTCACTCTGTCACCCAGGCTGGAGTGCAGTGGCACGCTCACGGCCACTGCAGCCTTGAGCCACTGGACTCCAATGATCCTTTCACCTCACCCTTCCAAGTAGCTGGAACCACAGGTGTGTACCACCACGCCCAGCTGATTTTTTGATTTGTTGTAGAGATGAGGTCTCACCAAATTGCTCAGGCTGGTCTCGAACCCCTGGACTCAGGCAATCCTCTTGCCTCTGCCTCCCTAAGTGCTGGGATTACAGGCGTGAGCCACTGTGCCCATCTGGGCAACTTCTAGAAAAGCTAGCAAAGGCAAAGAAACAGACTCTCCCTCAGAACCTTCAGAAGCGATGCAGCCTACTGATACCTTGATTTTTAGTCCAGTGAGACTTGTGTCAGACTTCTGACCTTCAGCACTGTAAGACTATACATCTGTGCTGTTTTACGTCTGTGGTGATGCATTACAGCAGCAGTATGAAATGAATATACAAACACCACCACCAATAAACAAAAAAATGGTCAAACAAAAACACTGATTCTTGCAAAGCTCAACTTTCGCTTTCCTGATGCTGTTTCAAAAGTCCTTATCCAGCTCTTGAATTTATCCTTGTTTCTCTGCCCCTCATCCCAGGACCGCTGCCGGGTCTTTTACATGAAATGCTTTCTAAGGACCACCACGTTCTGTTTACCCAGACATGTCCCTTCACTTCATGGAGGTCATGGATGGCTATCCTCTGAGGACTCTCTTTTCTTGTCATCTTTCTTTTCCATGTTCCTGGGGTTGCGCCTGCCTGTGCTCTGGACTTTCTGAAGTCCCTACCGAAGGTTTGGCACTTGGACTGACTGGTTAAGATCCCGTGCCCACGGCTGAGGATGCCAAGATACAAAATCTATTGGCCAGAGCCGCCCAGAAATGCCAATTTGTTTAGATCTTTAAAAATGTCAAACATCAGCAATTCTACAAAAAGGCTCTCTCCTTTCCCCAGAATTCAGGGGCTGTGACTTGAAACTATTGACCATCACCTTTATACTATGTGCCGGGCACTGTCCTAAGTATTTACATGTATTAACTGACTTAATCCTATCAACAACCTAAGAAGGAAAACAAACAAATAACTATGAGTGTGAAAAATACACAACAGAGGCATCATGATAGAGGGGTACAAGTAAATAAGAAAAAAGTGAGCAAAGAGAAATACTATGGAGAAAATGAAGCCAAGCCCTGCTATGGAGTGCACCTGGGAGCCACGTTGTATTGGGCTGTCAGGGAGGCCGCTGAGAGGTGATGACCCAAGGTACCACCCTCAGGAGCTTGGCCTGGACCCAGGGAGCCAGAGAGGAAAGTAGGCAGGGAAGGACAGGGCCCACTCACCCTGGGCTTGCTGGAGGGAATGTGGAGATACTGCATTTACTTTATCTACTCATCCATCGATGGACACTCAGGTGGCGTCCACCTTTTGGCTATTGTAAATCATGCAGCTATGAACACGGGTATACAAATATCTCTTGAAGTTTCTGCCTTCAATTCTCTTTTCCTTTTTCTTTCTTTCTTTCTTTCTTTCTTTTTTTTTTTTTTGCTGGGTCTCATTCTGTTGCCCAGACTGGAATGCAGTGGTTTGATCACAGCTTACCACACGCCTCAACATCCTGGCTCAAGCAATCCTTCCTCCTCAGCCTCCCAAGTAGCTGGGACTACAGGCACATCCCACCACACCTGGTTAAGTTTTTGACTTTTTGTAGAGATGAAGTCTTGCTACATTGTCCAGGCTGGTCTCAAACTCCTGGGCTCAAGTGATTCTCCCACCTAGGCCTCTCAAAGTGCTAAGATTACAGGCTTGAGCCATGGCGCCCAGCCTCTGCTTTTAATTATTTTGTGTATACACCTAGAAGTGGAATTGCTAGATCATATGGTAATTCTATTTGTTATTTTTTGAGGAACCACTGTACTGTTTACCATCAGTGGCTGCAATTTACATTGCTACTGACAGTGAACAAGAGTTCCAATTTCTCTGCATCCTCGCCAGCACTTGTTATTTTCTGTTTTGGGTATTTTGTTGTGGTTGGTGGTGGTTTGTTTGCTGGTTTGATCGTAGCCATCCTAATAGGTATGAGGCGTTACCTCATTGCAGTAAACAGTTCTTGTTTAAATCACTACATTGTGGCTTGCTTTGTCATGCAACAATAGGTAACTAAGACACTGAATTTGAGGTCCTGGTGCTTCCCTGGCTCCCTGGTTACCACAGACTCAAGATGACACAGTCACTTCTTCCTAAGATCTGCCATCTGCACTTTCCAATTGTTTGTGTTTGGTCAGAATTAAGTCCAGAGTAGCTCTCTTCAGAAGAGGTCATTGGAAAAGCATGTTGAGAACTTCCCACTCTGAATTAGACACCCCTCTTCCACTGGTTTAATTCAGTCTTTGGGGTTGGCTCCATGGGTAACTTATGAGGAAATACATGGGGCTCCTCCTCCAAATAGAAGTTTTCACAGTCATGCCTGGCCACCTTCACTTACCCTTACACACATAGCTGAGGGTCCATGAGTATGCCCCACTCAATCAACTCCATACTCTGGAGGCCTGGAATAGTCTTTCGCCTGTTCACATATATGTCTAGCTTCTCACACTCTTCACATTCACAGGTTCAAGTACATGGTCTGTCCTCGCTAATGTGAGTTATAAGGAAGCTCAACCCGGGCCTGTGGTGGGGCAACCAGTGCATGCCTTCTGGCCACCATAGAGTCCTTAGCAAGCCCAAAAGCACAGTGTGGAGAAGGGGGTGCCTAGCCAAGTGGAAGAGAAGGTCTATGGACACTGGCCAGAGGCACGGGCTTGCAGCTGAGCCCTCTGTTCAGGAAAAATCTTGCAGCTCACTCACTCCTGGAAGGCCAGGTAGGAAGTCTGGAGAACAAGAGCCCAAGCTCCAAAAGGAAGCAAGCACAGGCATAAGTCCTAAGTCTTTGACCTTCAAAGCTTTTATGAGATGAGAATGCTCAAGTCTCAGTCTTACCAACCATATCTATGGGTACCAAGAGGACCTGGCCTGCAAGGTAGGAACTGAAATCCTCCTCCTGACACACACACATGCACACACATACCCCAAACATTCACGTGTGCAGATGTGAGCACCCTCATTTCTACTGGGAGCACTCTAAGCAGTGGCTCCCAGACTTGCTGCACATTCTGATCACCTGGGGAAGAAGTGCTCACAAATCCTAAAGCTCAGGCCCCTGCTCATGCCAATCAAATCCAAATGGGTTTCCACCCAGGCATCAGTATAGACTGGTCATTCTTCTGTATAGCCAGCTTCAAAAACCAAAGCTCTCTCTCTATCTATCACCAAACACGGGCCTGTAGTGGAGATTTTTTTTTTTTTTTGGAGTCTCACTCTGTCACCCAGGCTGGAATGCAGTGGCACACTCACAGCCACACCAGCATCAACCTGCTAGGCTCAGGTGATCCTTCCGCCTCAGCCTTCCAAGTAGCCGGAACCACAGGCTCGTGTTACCATGCCTGGGTATTTATTTATTTATTTATTATAGAGATGAGGTCTCGCCAAATTGCCCGGGCTGGTCTTGAACCCACGGTCTCAGGCAATCCACTCGCCTCGGCCTCCTAAAGTGCTGGGATTACAGGCTGAGCCACTGAGCCCGGCCAGAGTTTTTTTTTTTTTAATTGAGGTAAAGTTTATCTGGCATAAAATTAACCATTTTAAAGTATACAATTCAGTGGCTTTTACTGCATTCACCATGCTGTGCAACCATCACCTCTAATTAGTTCTGAAACATTTTTATCATCCCAAAAAGAAATCCTGTATACATTAAGCAATCACTCCCCTCTCCCACTTTCCCCCAGCCCCTGGCAAACACAAATCTGCTTTCTGTTTCTGTGGATTTACCTATTCTAGATTTTTTTCATACCACACACACATGCCTCAGACACCCAAGAGGACAGATGCCAGCGCCAAATGAGAACTGCAGTCAAAGACCTCCAGGGAGTGAAGGACCAATAAGTACCAAAGTTGGAGCCCCCAAGGAGGTCGTCAGGCGGGAAGCAGGAAGAGGGTTCCCGATGGGCTTGGAGTGACAGAGAGGGACAGAGACAGGAGAGAGAGAGTGTGTGTGTGTAAGGGGCAGGGATCAGCAAGGCGCCCTGAAGGAGACCCATTTTGTTAGGTTGTATCTGTGGCAGAGAAAGACATAGTTGGCGTGTTCAGTCAGGGTAGAGGTCACTCAGGTTTCGTGCTCTGGACTCCTTTGTGCCCTGAGAATTCTCCAAGCTTGGCCGCAGTCACCTGCAGCAGCTGATTCAGGGCAGACTCAGACAGATTGAGCCTCACCCAGGTCACACGAATGGAAAGGGTAAGTCAACGTGCTGTGTGCAGGCAGCCACTACAGCTGCAGGAAACCTGGAGGTGTGAGATGATATTTCTGTGAGGCTGTCAGTTTCATCAGAAATTAGTGCCAAAAAATGGCTTTACAGTTCGGGGGTGGCGGGCGGGGAGGCTCCAACACCTTTTAGAAGCTTACCTCTACCTTTAAGAAGTACAAAGTGAGACTGGGGGTGGAGAGGAATAAGAGGGAAAGATTTCTGATGATCTGAGGCTGGAGGATAAATAAAGACCAGAGCTGCCCTCAGGCCTTGGCAAGCGGCCTTCACCTCTGGAAACGATGCTAAAATATTTCAGGCTCTCTCTCCTGGGGTTTCCTGTTTCCTATTTGGTCTCTGGTTTCCAGGCAACACATGAATACCCCCAAACTCCTGAAATGTATGGGTCTCCAAGTGTCCCTCTTCCTCTGAAACTCACATCTGTGATGAGTTTCCCATCTGCCCAGTCTCCCAGGGCAGCCCATCTATTCCACTCTCTCCAGAGGACAAAAGCAATTGAAGATGCCTTGTGGTTTGAGGTGTGTGTGTGTGTGTGTGTGTGTGTGTGTGTGTGTGTGTGTGTGTGTCCCCTTTGTAGGTTCCTCCAGTTTAATGATTCTTCCTGCAAAGTTAGTCTGGCTGGATCACGTGGTGGGAACGAGGGGGCCAGGCAGGAGATTTAGGGTTTGCTGCTCTGACTTAGTAAAGAGTCTGGCGGGAGCCCAGCAGCTTAGAAGGAAGGTGGGGGAATAAGCCCTGAGCTTGACCCGTTGGTGTGCTATTGGCTGGTTTTCTCTCTCTCAGGAGGGAGCGAAGGGCTGCTTTCTGCTTGCAGGAACTCTGGTGGGTTTCGGGGAACTTGAGACTGCCTTACATGCATAATGAACTGGGTTCTGAGTACAGGGGGACTGGTGGGAGTGAAGTATAAAACTGAAGGGGGTAGGGTTTTGAAGATTTGCCATTAGTTTTTGTTTTTAGCATAATACAGGACACATGGTTTCCAAAGCTAATAGTGCTTCACGGCTTAGAACAAACACAATGGTCCTTCACCACTCCTACCCACCACTGAGGCCCAGCCTCAGAACAATCACCTCATTTCCTTTAGCTATTTTTAAAAATTTACCTTGGAGAGGAGCAGAGCAAGATGGTGGAATAGAATCTCCCAGCAATTGTCCCCCTGCAGGAACATCAAATTGAACAGCTATCCATGCACAAAACACCTTCAAAAGAACTAAAGATGCATTGAAGAGGGCAGGAAGGACAGTTTTGCATTGCCTAGGTCCTTCCTCCCTCCACCCAAGGTGAGTCTCCCAAAAGTGGGAGAGAGAAAATGCCGGCCTGAGGGAGGAAGAGGAAAGTGAGTGTGGAATTAGAATTGAATTTAAGCTGGGCTCGGTGGCTCAGCCTGTAATCCCGCGCCTTTGGGAGGCTGAGGTGAGTGGATTGCCTGAGCCCGCGGGTTTGAGACCTGCCTGGGCAGCGAGACCTCATCTCTACAATAAATCAAAAAACCAGCCGGGCGTGGTAGCGCGTGCCTGTAGTTCCAGCTACTCGGAAGGCTGAGGCGGAAGGATCGCCGGAGCCCAGCAGGTCGAGGCTGCGGTGACCGGGAGCGGCCACTGCACTCCGGTCTGGCCGACAGAGTGAGACTCCAACTCAAAAAATAAATAAATAAATAAATAAGAATTTAATTCCAGCCCCACCACAGTGGGACACAGCTCCATACAGAGCTCCCTCAGCCCAATATTTCAGGCCAGGGCCCACAGAGGGAATCTACCACCCAGGTAGGAGGAAACTAAGTCCCAGTCTACATCATCACCAGGTGACGAATGTGGCATCAGCCCCCGAATACATTTCAGTGGCAGTCAGGCTTTAGAAACCATGATTCTTGGGTGAATCCTAATACTGCGCTGGTCTGAGAGGTCGTAAGCTTGGAAAGCAACCCATCATAATGTCAGTGGTGGCCGCTAAGAGAGTATCTACACTACCACTCTCCAAACCCTAGGCAGTGCAGCTCAGAGAGATGTTTTCTCAATACTTAGGAAAAGAAGAGGGAAGAACGCAGGGGACTTTGTGAATCTAGTATCAGCTCTGCCCAGTAAAACAAAACAAAGGACTAAACCTAAACTTCTTGATCTTCCCTGGGCCAGAAGGGAATCCACTACCCTGGTGGGACAGCCTGCTTCATGACTGGCTGACTAAATGGTCTCAGGCCTTGAACATATATAAATGGCAGTCAGACAGTAGCCGCTGCAGGAGTTGAGCTAGCCTCATACTGTGCTGGTCAGGGAGTCTGTGGGCTTTGGTGTGACTCAGCATGATGCCAGCTGCAGAGGTCATGGATACGCCCATGTCACCCTCCTTCAATTCTAGACTGTGCAGAGTGGAGAAAATCCTTCCACTTGGGAGAAGGAGGTAGGTGAGCAAGGATCTTTGCCTGTAAACCCAGAGGACTGCTTCTAATCTTCCATAAGTATATCAAGGTTGGAGATCTAGGAGTCTACAAGACTAGCAATGAACCTGAACTTAGGGTGCCCTCTACTGCCAAAATGGCTTCAGTGACCACAAGCTTAAGGATACTCATCAGATAGCCACCTTTTAATTATTAGAAGGCCCTCTGAAGGACAGATTTGGACAAGCCTAGATGATGAAGACTGGAATAAATATCTAATTCAAGAATGTCTTAGACATCAACGAATGTCCACAAGCATAAAAAACATTCAGGAAAATATGACCTCCTTAAGTGGAATAAATAAGTCACCAGTGATCAACCCTGGAGAGATGAAAATGTGTGACCACTCAGACCAGGAATTCAAAATAACTATTTTGAGGACGTCCAATGAACTTCAAAAAAACACAGAGAAATAATTCAGGTATTTATAGAGAAATGTAACAGAGATTGAAATAATAAGATCAAACAAAAATCCCAGAACTGAAAAATATAATAGATCAAGTGAAAAATGTGTTAGACAGCTTCAACAGAAGAATTGATCAAACAGAAGAAAGAATCAATAAGCTTGAAGACAGGCTTTGGAAAATAGACAGTCAGAGGAGAAAAAAGGAATAAAAGGAAAAAAAATACTTGCAAGAATTTAAAATTAACTTCAAAAGAGCAAATTAAGAGTCATTGGCTTTAAAGAGGGAGTAGAGACAGAAAAAGAGGTAGAAAGTCTATTCAAGTAAATAATATTAGAACTTTCCAAATGTAGATAAAGATATTAATATCCAGATACAGAAAGGTCAAAAAGCACCAAGTAGAATCAACCCAAATGAAGCTACTCTACGGCATATAAAATCACACTGTCAAAGGTCAAAAATGAATAAAGAATCCTAAAAGCAGCAAAAGAAAAGAAGCAAATAACATATAAAGAAGCTCCAATACATCTGACAGCAGACTTCTTAGTGGAAACCTTACAGGTCAGGAAGGAGTAAGATGATATATTCAAAGTGATGGAGAAACTACCAGCTGAGAATACTGTATCCTGGAAAGTTATCCTTCAAACACGAAGGAGTGATAAAGACTTTCCCAGACAAACAAAAGCTGAGGGAATTCATTACTACCAGACTTGTCTTACAAGATATATGAACAGGGAGTTCTTCACTCTGAGAGAAAAGAACAATAATGTGCATAAAGAAAACATTCGAAGTTATAAAACTCACTATATACACAGACAAATTCAAAGTACTCTATACTATTGTAATTATGGTGTGTAAACTACTCATATCTTTAGTATGAAGACTAAAAGACAAGCCTATCAAAAATAATAATAACTACAACAATTTGTTAAGAGATAGTCAACATAAAAATATTTAAATCAAGACAACAAAAAAGCAAAAAATGGGGAGGGCGGAACTAAAGTGTGGAGTTTTGTTAGTTTTTGTCTCTGTCTCTTTTTTCTTTGCAGTAAAAATTAAACTGTTGTCATTTTAAATAATTTATCATAGCTATAAGATGTTTTCTGTAAACCTCATGATATTCACAAAGCAAAGACCTGTAATAGACACATCAAAGACCTGTAATAGATTTTTATTTTAAAATAAAAATCAATGAATTAAAATATACTACCAGAGGAAAATCACTTAACCACAGAAAAGACAAAAATAAAGAGAGGAGTTACAAACGACTAGAAAACAAATGACAGTAGTAAATCCTTAACTGTCAATAACAACATTGAATGTAAATAGATTGATTCTCCAATTAAAAGACATAGAGTGACTGAGTCAATTTATAAAAATAAGGCACACCTAACTATTGGCCTACAAGAAACTCATCTTACCTGTAAAGAGACACATAGGCTTAAAGTGAAAGGATGGAAAATATATTCCATGAATATGGAAACCAAAAATGAGTAGGCATAGTTATATTGGACAAAACAGACTTCAAGTCGAAAGTTGTAAAAAGAGACAAAGACAGTCATTATATAATGATAAAGGGATCAATTCTGCAAGAGAAAATAACAATTATAAATATATATGTACCCAACACTGAAGCACCCAAATATATAAAGCAAGTATTATTTTACCTAAAGAGAGAGGCAGACCTCAATACAATAATAATCGGGAACTTGACATCACACTGTCATCATTGGACAAATCATCTAAACATAAAATTAACAAAGAAATATTGGACTTAATTTTCACTACAGATCGAATGGACCTATCAAAAACTTATAGAACATTTTCTCCAACAGTTGTAGAATACACATGGAACAATCTCCAGAATAGAATATGTGCTAGGCCACAAAATAAGCCTCAACAGATTCTTAAAAATCAAAACCATATAAAATATATTATCAGACCACAATAGAATAAAACTAGAAATCAATAGCATGAGGAACTTTGGGAACTGTACAAATAAAAATTAAACAACATGCTCTTAAACAACCACTGAGTCAATAAAACAATTAAGAATAAAGTTTAAACATTTTCTTGAAACAAATAAAAATGGAAATATAGCATACAAATGCCTGTGAGATACGCAAAAGTCGGGCTAGGAGGGAAGTTTATAACAACTAATGCCTACATCAAAAAAGTAGAAAAATTTCAAATAAACTACCTAACAATGTACTACTGCAAGGAACTAGAAAAACAAGAACAAACCAAACCCAAAATCAGTAGAAGGAAAGAAATAATAAAGATCAGAACAGAAGAACTAAATGAAACAGAGACTTTAAGAAATATACAACAAAACAAAAAGTGAATTATTTGAAAAGATAAGCAAAATCAATAAACTGCTAGCTAAACTAACCAAGGAAAAAAAGAGAAGATCCAAATAAAGCAAATTAGAAGTGAAAAAGGAGATATTACAAATGATACCACAGAAATACAAAGGATCATCAGAGACTTATGAAAACTATATGCTAACCAATTGCAAAACCTACAAGACATAGATAAATTCCCAGACACATAGAACCTACCAAGATTGAACCAGGAAGAAATAGAAAATCTGAACAGACAAATAATGAGTAATGCGATTTAATAATAAAGTTTCCCAACAAACAAAAGTCCAGATGGCTTTACTGCTACCAAATCTTTCTTTCTTTTTTTTTTTTTTAAGAGACAGGGTCTCACTCTGTGGACCAGATTGGAATGCAGTGGTGTGAATGTAGCTCACTGTAACCTCGAACTCCTAGGCTCAAGTAATCTTCTTGCCTCAGCCTCCTGAGTAGCTCAGGTGCCACTGGGCCTAACTTTCTTTTTTTCTTTTTTTTGTAGAGACAGGGGTTTCACTGTATTGCCCAGTCTGGCCTCAAATGACTGGCCTCAAGTGATTCTCCTGCCTTGGCCTCCCAAAGCACAACTACAAGCATAGGCCACCATGCTCAATTCTCAAACTAATCCGAAAAATCGACGAGGAAAGACCTCTTTCTAATTCATTCTATTAGGCCAGGATTACCTTGATACCAAAACCAGGCAAGAACACACACATACACACACACACACACACACACACACACACACACACACACACACACACACAGACACACAACACACCTGCAGGTCAATATCCCTGATAATCATAGATGCAAAACTCTACAACAAAATACTAGCAAATCAAGACATCAAAAAGATAATACACCATAGTCAAGTGGAATTTATCCCAGGGATGCAAGTATGTTTCAACATAAGCAAATTAGTTAATTCACATCAATAGAATAAAGGACTAAAAACATAATTATCTCAATAGACACAAAAAAGCATTGATAAAATTCAATATTCCTTCATGATTAAAAAAAAACTCTCAACAAAGTAGGCATAAAAAGAACATACCTCAACATAATAAAGGCCATGTATGACAAACCCACAGGTAACATTTTACTGAATGGGGAAAAGCTGAAAGCATTTCCTCTCAGAAGTTGAACAAGTCAAAGATGCCCATTTTTACCATTCCTGGTCTACATAGTCCTGGAAGTGATAGTCAGAGAAATTATGGAAAAAAGAATGTCAAATTGTCCCTCTCTTCAGATATATAAAGAGAAAAACCTATATAAAGAGAAAAACCTAAAGATTCCACCAAAAAAAGAAAAAAAAAAAAATGATGAGCACTGACAATTTCAGTAAAACTTGCAGAACACAAAATCAACATACAAAAATCAGTAGTATTTTTATACACCCATAATAAACTAGCTGAAAAAGAAATCAATGCCACTTACAATCACTTTAAAAAAATAGCTAGGGGCTGGGTGTGGTGACTCAAGCCTGTAATCCCAGCATTTTGGGAGCCCAAGGCAAGAGGATTGCCTGAGCCCAGGGGTTCAAGACCAGCCTGGACAATTTGGCAAGACCTTGTCTCTCCAATAAATCAAAAAATTAGCCAGGCATGGTAGTACATGCCTATAGTTCAGGCTACTTGGAAGGCTGAGGCAGAAGGATTGCCTGAACCCAGCAGGTTGATGCTGGGGTGACCATGAGTGTGCCACTGCACTCCAGCCTGGGCGACAGAGTGAGACTCTTACTCAAAAAAAAAAAAAAAAAAGCTAGGAATAAATTTAACCAAGCATGTGAAAGACCTCTACAAAGAAAACTACAAAACACTGATGAAAGAGATTGAAAAAGATACAAACAAATGGAAAAACATCTTATTTTCAAAGATTGGAAAAATTAATTTTTTTAAATTGACTATACTACCAAAGCAGTCTACAGATTCAATGCAATCCTTATCAAAATACCAATGACATTCTTCATGGAAATAGAAAAACAACCTTAAAATTCATATGAAACCACAAAAGACACCAAATAGCCAAAGTAATACAGAGTGAAAAGAACAAAGCTGGAGATATCACACTACCTAACTTCAGAATATACTACAAAGCTATAGTAACCAAAACAGCATGGTATTGGTATAAAAACTCATACATAGACCAATGGAACAGAATAGAGAACCTAGAAATAAACTCACATATTTCCAGCCAACTGATTTTTGACACAGGCACCAACAACTTACATTGGGGAAAGGATACCCTCTTCAATAAATGGACACCCTCTTCAATAAATTGATCCTGTTTATTACAGCACTATCTAAAATAGTGAAAATATCCATATGCAGATGAAACTGAACCCTTTTTTCTCACCATAGGCGAAAATCAACTCACAATGAATTAAAGATTTAAAAGTAAGACCCAAACCTATAAAAATACTGGAAGTAAACACTGAGAAAATGTTTCAGCAGATTAGTCTAGGTAAAGATCTTATGGCTAAGACTTCAAAAGCACAACAGCAAAAAACAAAAACAGTCAAATGAAATTAGTTTAATTTAGTTTATGTTAAACTAAAAAGCATCTGCACAGCAAAAGAAATACTCAACAGAGTGAAGAGG
The DNA here is from genome assembly GCF_000164805.1 of Carlito syrichta. NCBI lineage: Eukaryota > Metazoa > Chordata > Mammalia > Primates > Tarsiidae > Carlito > Carlito syrichta. The sequence goes on along the minus strand of NW_007252257.1, from coordinate 500,184 downwards.
CAACCTTTAGAATGGGAGAAAATATTTACAAACTATTCATCTGACAAGGAACTAACATCCAGAATATACAAATAATTCAAATAACTTAGTTAAAAAAAAGAACAACAAAGAATCCCATTAACAAAGTATCTGAATAGACATTTCTTAAAAGAAGACATACAAATGACCAAAATATAGTTGGAAAAATGCTCCACAGAACTAATCATCAGGAAAATGTAAATTAAAACAACAATAAGATATCATCTCACCCCAGTTAGAATGGCTATTCTCAAAAAGACAAAAAATAACAAGTCCTGGTAGGGATGCAGAGAAAAAGGGAACTCTTACACACGGTTGATGGGAATATAAATGAGTACAGCCATCATGGGATAGAATGATCTAGCAATTCCACTGTATGATCCAGCAATTCCACTACTAGGCATTTATCCAAAGGAAAGGAAATCAGTAGGTCAAAGGGATACCTGCCCCTCTGTTTATTACAGCACTATTCACAATAGTGAACGTATGAAACCATCCTATGTATCCAGTCAACAGATGATTAAAGAAAATGTGGTATGTACACACAATGAAATATCATTCAGCCATTAAAAAGAATGAAATCCTGTCATTTACAGAAACATGGATGGAATTGGAGGAAATTACGATAAGTGAAAAGCACAGAAAAGCAGACATCATGTGTTCTCATTCACATGCAGGGGCTAAAAATGGTGCTTTCATGGAGGCAGAGAGAAGAATAATAGTTACCAGAGACTGGAAAGGGCAGGAGTGGCGAGATGAAGAGAGGTCAGTGGGTAAAAGCATGCAGTTAGATAGAAAGAATAACTTCTTTTTTTTTTTTTGAGTTGGAGTCTCACTCTGTCGCCAGTCTGGAGTGCAGTGGCTGTTCCCGGCCACTGTAGCCTAGACCCGCTGGGCTCCAGCGATCCTTCCGCCTCAGCCTTCCAAGTAAGCTGGAACTACAGGCGCGTGCTACCACGCCCGGCTCATTTTGATTTATTGTAGAGATGAGGTCTCGCCAAGTTGTCGAGGCGGGTCTCGAACCCGCAGGCTCAGGCAATCCACTCACCTCAGCCTCCCAAAGCGCGGATTACAGGCTGAGCCACCGAGCCTGGCTAGAAAGAATAACTTCTAAGGTTCAATAGCACAGTAGGATGAATACAGTTAATAATTTATTATATATTTCAAAACAGCTAGAAGAGAAGATTTGAAATGTTCCCAACACAAAGAAATGAAAAGTGTTTGAGATGATGAATATCCCAATTACCATGATTTGGTGGTTACACATTGTGCCTATTTACCAAAATATTACATGTGTCCTATAAATATGTACAATTATTATGTATCTATAAAAATTACCCCCACGTTTAAAGGTTAGTTCTTGATTTGTTTTTCATTTTAGAATTTCCTTATTGACTTCCACCATAAACGATAAGGATATTTTTACTCAGAACTCCCCTCTTCCCCACACCCATATGCACACCTTCACTCTCCAGCCTCACAGTGAGTTTTATGGCAGTATTTAAAAATCGATATCAAGTATTTGCATTATTTCTAGGCAAATACTGCCCCAGTTGAGTCTTTTGATGCCAAATTACATTTCCTTTCCCATACAGAGTCCTCACTTCTATCCCACTTCTTTATTAAGAATTGCCAGCTCTGGCATGTCTCTCTTTTCTTCCTTTCTTCTTTCTCTAATAAATTTTGTTTTTAAACTTAAAAAGAATTGCCATTTTTGCATTACTAGAAATTCAAAACAACAGTTGTTGGCAAGGATACAGAGGGAAAAAATGCTTAGACACTGTTGGTGAACATGCAAATTAGTACAACCTCTATGGAAAACAGTATGGAGGTTTTCAAAGAATTAAAAATATTGGGTTGATGCATAAGCTTGTAGCCTTTTTTGCTTGCCCCTGAAATGCAAATGTCACACGATGATTGGTCACAGTTCATCATATTTGCCGATTCTCAGGTTCACTGAAGTGGATCATCATAGATTAAAGTGTTTAAACAGTCTTCATCAAAACCCAGTGCTCTTCCTGAACATGGAGAACCACTCAGATCAAAGTGGCCCTCTTTGACACAGCAAAGCCATTTTCTTGCCATGCTTTCCCAGATGGTATTCTCCCCGTACACAGCACAAATGTTTTAAGCCACCTCCACTGCCTTCACTCCTCTGTTAAGCTCAAATAGAAGAATATGTTGGAAGTGATCGTCTTTTTCGATTTGACACTCCACCTACAAATAGCACTAACTTTCTTTAAATTTGCAAAATGAAAGGCATATTCACAAGTACAACCTTGTCACTCCAAATGATAAATTCCCTGCAGTGTTGCCGTGCCAAAAACAAATGCTACAAACTTATGCATCAACCCAATAGAACTACCATTTGATCCAGCAATCCCACTATCTGGTATTTACCCAAAGGAAAATAAAAAATTATATCAAAAAGACGCCTGCACTTCTTTATCATAGCGCTAGTTACAATAGCAAAGTCATGGAATCGACCTAAGTGTCCATCAATGGAAGATTGGATTTTTTAAAGTGGTATATGAGGGGGGACCCAAAAAAGCTAGAATTTATTTATTAAAAAATTGTATATTTATTCTTACATGTTTAAACTTCAGTAACATTCAAAGTGGTCTTCATTTGATGCAATACACCTATCATGATGCTTTTCCCACTGCTCAAAAAGGCTTTTGAGTTCATCAATTTTGATGTCTTTTAATGCTTCTGCTGTTTTTGTTTCACTTCTTCCACTTCAGCTAAATGTCTTGCTTAGGACTTTTTTCATCAGGGGAAACGAAAAAAAAAAGTTGATTGGGGTGAAATCGGGTGAATAGGGTGGGTGGGGCATGGAGTCATGCCATTTTTGGCCGAAAACCTACAGTGTGGGCAGGTGCATTGTCATGGCAGAAGAACCAGTCACCTGTTTGCCAGTTTGGGACATTTCTTCTGCAAATTGTGGTGCAACTTTCTCAAAACTTCCAGATAAAAACTTTGATTGACTGATCCAGAGGAACAAATTCCAAGTATTGTCGGTGACCAGCACTGACCAAGGGTGGGTTAGGACCCGCACCAGAGAATCTAGACGGCGAGAAGAGACCACTCAGAGGCAGTTCTTCTGGGAACAGTCTGATCAGGACTGAAGCCAAATTTTATTCGGACTCCTTCCAACTTATATACCATTTTCTATACCCTCCAGCAGTGTGATAATCACTTACTGGGGGCGTACAAGTTCCGTGCTTTACAAACTATGCATCACAAGACCACCACGAGATCTGCAATTTCCAAGCAAACAATTCGAATTCCATGATGCCTGTCGTGCTTACATTAAGGTCACAGGTGCACAATTTCAATACAAATCGTTCAAAGTGTTTTCCATAATGTTCAATGAATCATTCATATTATACTCTTTGTTCTAAACCCTGATTAATACAAAAAACTTTTCTAAGTTAACTCTAGGTTCAATCCAAGTTCACTGACTCCTAATATTTTTAACGATTAATATTATCAACTTAATACTATACTATAATCTATAAGTTTACTTAAATGACTTAGCTGTTAGTTATACTATTATCCTATTACGATTTAACGTAATGCCTTATAACTCAGTTAAAACTTATTCTTAAACTACCAAACTTTACTATAATTCATATGAGTTTCATATGTCTAAACTTTAATTTTTATATAATCTAATGATTGACCTTTAATACTATGCTATATCCTATTAAGCTAATACCTCATCATTAATTCTTTCATAAATCGTATAGTAACTATTACACTTGAATAATGTAGCAAAAGGAAACAAAACAGCAAGCGTAAATTTATGCAACTATGAGTGTATGTGTATATATTTTATTCTAACAAGTCTACTCTAAAAATCAAATAGTAGCTGTCACACTCTTGAACAAGGAAATGCATGGCCGCCATGATGGCTGTGGGCTGAAGCAGACAGAGTTTCGGTAATTAACGAAACAAAAGAAAACGTTCTGCCTGGCTAGGGGCAGGGTGACAAAACTATTTAGTTTCTAATTTTAGCCCTAGGGGAAATAGCTTTCGGGAACAAGAGCTGACTACCCAGTCTACCAGGAAATAGAAGTTTAAAAATATCTAGAAAGAAGTAAAACTTAGAAAGACAGAGAGAAATAATTCTGCTATGCACTTTTCATCAGGTGTATTGAGATTTACTTATAAGTTTTACTGCCATATATGCACACTGGTCACTAATCACACGCCAATATTATAGGTATAAGTGATATCCTATGTCAGAGGTGATCTTCCAGATGGGCCTTTATAGGCCTCAGCCATGTAGCTATAGATGTTGGCTCCCAACAAAGTATTCTACAAGGGACCTGCCCTCCAAAAAGAGAATTCTGGGTTTTTGGGGGTTCCTCCAAATATATATAAAATAGAATATTACTAGTTAAAAAAAGAATAAAAATATGTATTTTGCAGCAACATGGATGGAATTGGAGGCCATTATACTAAGTGAAACAACTCAGAAACAGAAAGTCAAAACCCACATGTTCTACCTTATAAGTGGGAGCTAAATAGTGAGGACACGTGGACATACATTGTAGTCTAATGGACACTGGAGACTTCAAAAGGTTGGAGGATGTGAATGGGGTGAGAGATGAAATACTAACTATTGGGTACAATGTACACTACCCGGGTGATGGGTATAGTAAAAGACCAGACTTCACCACCGTGCAATGTATGCATGTAAAACAACTGCACTTTTACCCCAAGTCTATAAAAATTAAAAATAAATTTTAGGCTGGGCACGGTGGCTCAGCCTGTAATCTCAGCATTTTGGGAGGCCGAGACGAGAGGATTGCCTGAGATCAGGGGTTCAGGACCAGCCTGGGGAACTTGGTAAGACCTCGTCTCTACAATATATCAAAAAATTAGCCAGGCATGGTGGTGTGCGTCTGTAGTTCCAACTACTTGGAAGGCTGAAGTGGAAGAATCGCCTGAGCCCAGCAGGTCGAGGCTGCAGTGGCTGTGAGCATGCCACTGCATTCCAGCCTGGGTGACAAGAGTGAGACTACAGTTCAAAAAAATAAAATAAAAGAATTTAAAATTTTTTTCAATAAAAATATAAATATGAATTTTTAAATTAAATTTTAAAAGTAATTAAATAAAATAATTTTAAAGTAATTTTTAAAATAAAATAATTTTTTAAATTACATTTTTATTTGCTTTATTTTCTATATATACATCATTCATTTCACTCCAAAATTCCCCTCTCTCAATGTGATCGAACACCTGGGAAAGGAGTTACTTTCTTCTTTTCTCTGAGATATTCTTCCCCCAGCCACAGCCTCCTGCTCTTATCTGGTGTGTGAGTGCTGCCACTAAGGACTTCCATTCAATCTTGAGATTTCCATCCCTCTCCTGAGTATTTTGTCTCTCCTATCTTTCTTATTCTTGGTTTACTCCCTCATTTTTGTGTGACTCCTGCTCCAGTAGCTTGCTGATAAAAGGGTTGTGGGGGGATAAGTCATTTTGAAGTCTTCTATGTCTAAAAAGCCTTTCTTAGATTGGGCTCGGTGGGTCAGCCTATAATCCCAGCACTTCGGGGAGGCCAAGGTGACTGGATTGCCTAAACTGACAGGTTCGAGACCAGCGCGGGCAACTTGGTGAGACCTCGTCTCTACAATAAGTAAAAAATTAGCCGGGCCTGGTAGTGTGTGCCTGTAGTTCCAGCTACTTGAAATGCTGAGGTGGAAGGATCATCAGAGACCAGCACGTCGACCTTGGGGTGGCCACAAGCATGCCGCTGCACTGCAGCCTGGGCAATGGAGTGAGACTTCAACTAAAAAAAAAAAGTCTTTCTTTTGTCCTCATAAGATTCCAAGTTTGGCAAGGAATTGAATTCAAGATCAGAAGACGTTTCCCTGGAATTCTGAAGGTTTTCCAGCTCCCAGCTGCAGATGAGAAACCTCATTCATTCTCATTATTGATCTTTGTGACTTTTTCTATTTTCAGCTATTGGAATTACCTCTTTATTCTTGATGTTCTGACAACTCAAGATTCAGTGCCTCAGTGTGGGTCTGTTTTCATCCTTCTTATTGGTCTTTCAGTGGGTCCTTTTGAACTGGTGATTTATGGTCTAGTGCTGAAAATGTTTCTTGTATTTACTGATAATGTCCCCTCCTCAATTTTCTCTGGCATCTCTCACTGAAATTTCTTTAGTGTGATATTTGGCCTTTGTTATTTTCTGTCTCTCTGTCTCTTTGTTCAACTTCCTGGAGATTTCTGTGAGTTTGTGTTCCAACTCTCCCACTCTATTTATTGTGACTATGATATTTTTAATTTCCAAGAGCTATTTCTTGTTTTCTGGGTGTTTCTTTTTTTTTTTTGAGTTGGAATCTCACTCTGTCGCCCAGACTGGAGTGCAGTGGCACGCTTCCAGCCACCGCAGCCTTGACCTGCTAGGCTTCGGCGATCCTTCTGCCTCAGCCTTCCAAGTAACTGGAACTACAGGCGCGTGCTACCACGCCCGGCTAATTTTTTATTTATTGTAGAGATGAGGTCTCGCCAAGTTGCCCAGGCGGGTCTCGAACCCATGGGCTCAGGCAATCCACTCACCTGGGTGTTTCTTTAAAAAAATAAAATAGCACCATCTTTATTTTATGAATCTTGATCTTTTAGAGGATTATTGCAATTGTTTTAAAGTTTTCTTCTGCACCTTACATTTTCTTTGTTTCCTGTACTCTTTTTGTTTGTTTATGTTTATGTTTGTTTGGGGCTCTATCTTTAACGTTGGGAGCTGTCTACTATAGGTAAAAAAAATATATAAACAAACAAAAAACCTAAAACTAAACATAAATAAATCTCCCTTTAGAAATCAGATATAATGAAAATATATGCTCCTCCTTTAAGAAAGATATTAGGGTGTTTTTTTTTTTTCAGTAAAATGGTTTCCTGGGTATATTCATTAGTGTAGAATTTTAAATTCCAAATCAGATTGCATTTTGCTATACATGGTATTTCCTGTTCTTAGAATCTCCTGACATCCAAAAATAATAAGTAAGAAACTTCGTTTGCATTAACACTTGTTTTTAATATAAGAAACACATTGTAAACACTCTTATTCTTGAATTAGTTACCAGATTTGTGAAACTTTAGATAACTACAAGAATCATAAATCTACAGCTATGTGAATAATATTAATGATTTAAAGTGTGTGAGTCTTTTTTTTTTCATGAAAGCTTGTTTTTCAAAACTCAGAGCACACTTCTAGCAGATAAGAATAATTTTGTTTTCTTACTGCTGCAGCAGAGTGGTGGTTATTTAAATAAAGTGATTTCTGAGTATTTTCTCTAAAACCTGAATACAAGGAAAGTTTGCATTTGTTGTTTATTAAGTAATGATTTTTGTCCCACTCGGTGACCCTGGGCTGTCTGGGTGGTTGAGTGGACTGCTATGAGGACAGGGTCAGGACGTGGTGGGGCCGTTGGGCTTTCCTACAGGTTGAGAACTGCTTATTTTGTTGGGAGAATCCAAATTTCAATCGGTGTAGGTCTTTTCTCTTGGAATGGCCAGTTTTTCCAGAGAATCCTCTAATCTCCTATCTGGAAAGTAGCAGAACTGCTCAGAAATGAGTGGAGGGTGGTCCCTGGGGTCTCAGGACACAGGGGTTCAGTCTGGGATCCGGTCTGTCTGGTTCAGGGGTCCAGTCTGTCTGGTCCATTTCTCCAGAGAATAAACTTCCTGTATCCTACAATGAGTGAGGGGAGGAGAGGCAAACACCCAACTGTGCCTTATACAGACTCCACCCCTTCCTGCTCTCTCTCCAACTTCTGAGGGAGCCAATGCCTGCCTCAGCTTCCTCCTTGGCTCTCACAGGCCTGCTTCCACTTATTCCATCCTGTCTTCTAACAGCTCTTGTCACCTCTTATCTTTTCTTTGTCCTTATGAGCTTTTCTTCTTTCCTTCTTCCCTCCCTCCCTCCCTCCCAACCTCCCTCTCTCCCTTCCTTCCTCCTTCCCTCCGTTTCTTCCTTCCTTTAAGATAGGATCATTATGTTGCCCAGGCTGGTCTTGAATTCCCAGGCTCAAGCGATCCTCCTGCCTCAGCCTCCCAAAGTGCTGGGATTATACCATGCCTATCTTTTTTTTTTTTTTTTCTAAAGTTAGAGCCTCACTTGTCACCCAGGTTGGAGTACAGTGGCACACTCACAGCCACCAGAGCCTTCATCAACCTGCTGGGCTCAAGTGATCCTTCCACTTCAACCTTCCAAGTAACTGGCAAGCACTACTACACCCAGATAATTTTTTGATTTATTGTAAAGATGAGGTCTCGTCATGTTGCCCAGGCTGGTCTTGAACTCCCAGGCTCAGGCAATCCTCTCACCTCAGCTTCCCAAAATGCTGGGATTACAAGGTTGAGTCACCACACTCAGCCTTTTAAATTTTCTTTTCTTTTTAAGTTGGAGTCTCACTCTGTCACTCAGACTGGGTGACGTCACCCAGGGCCACCCCAGTGTTGACCTGCTGGGCTCTGTCGATCCTCCCACCTCAGCCTTCCAAGTAGCCAAAACTACAGGTGCGTGCTACCAAACCTGGTTAATTTTTTGGTTTATTGTAGAGACAAGGTCTTGCCAAGTTGCCCAGGCTGGTCTCGAACCTTCAGGCTCAGGCAATCCACTTGCCTGAGCCTCCCAAAGTGCTAGAATTACAGGCTGAGCCACTTCTTTCAAAATTGGAGTCAATTCTTTCAAACTGTTTATCAACTAAGTTTATGAGCTATTCTAAATTATTTGCTGTCATCTCAACAATGTTCACAGCATTTTCACTAGAAGTAGGTTCCATCTCAAAAAAATCACTTTCTTTGCTCATCCAGAAAGAGCAACTCCTCATCCATTCAAGTTTGATCATGAGATTGCAGGAATTCAGTCCATCTTCAGGTTCCACTTTCAATGCTGGTTCCCTTGCTGTTCCCACCACATCTGCAGTTACTTCTTCCACTAGTCTTGAATCCCTCGAAGTCATCCACAAGTGTTGAAATCAACTTCTTCCAAATTCCTGTTAATATTGCTATTTTGATTTCCCATGAAGCATAAAAGTTCTTATGGCATCTGGAATGGTGAATCCTTTCCAGAAAGTTTTCCGTTTACTCAGTTCCATCAGAGGAATTACTATCTATATTAGCGATGGCTTAACAAAATGTATTTCTTAAATAATAAGATTCAAAAAGTGAAATTATTTCTTTACCCATAAAGGTAATTTCATAAAGGATATGGATGCTGTGTGAGCAGACATAAAAATGATGTTAATCTCCTCATACGTCTCCATCAGAGCTTTTAGATGCATTGTCAGTGGGAAGTAATATTTTGAAAGGAATCTTTTTTTTTTTTTAGAAATAGGTCTCAACAGTGAGCTTAAAATATTCAGTAACTCATGCTGTAAACACATGTGCTGTCATATGCTTTTCCATTTATAGAGCACAGACACAGTAGATTTAATATAATTCTTAAGCGCCCTAGGATTTTCGGAATGGTAAATGAGCATTGGCATCAACTTAAAGTCACCAGCTGCATTAACCCCTAACAAGAGAGTCAGCCTGTCCTCTGAAGCTCTGAAGCCAGGTATTGACTTTTCTATGGCTATGAAAGTTCTAGATGGCATCTTCTTCCAGTAGAAGGCTGTTTGGTCTACACTGAAAATCTGTTATTGACTGTACCCACCTTTATCCCTGAGCTCAGCTAGATCTTCTGGATAAGTTGCTGCAGCTTTTCCATCAGCACTTGCTGCTTCCCTTCGCACTCTTACGTTCTGGAAACGGCTTCTTTCTTTAAACCTCATGAACCAACCTCTGCTAGCTTTCAACTTTTCTTCTGCAGCTTCCTTACTTCTCAGCCTTCATGGATTGAAGAGAGTTAGGGCCTTGCTCTAGATTAGACTTTGTCTTAAGGGAATGCTGTGGCTGGTTGGACCTATTCAGCCCACTCAAACTTTCTCGATGTCAGCAATAAGGTTGTTTCGCTTTCTTATCATTCATATGTTTAGTGGGGTAACACTTTTAACTTCCTTGAAGAACTTTTCCTTTGTATTCACAACTTGGCTCACTGTTTGGTACAAAAGGCCTAGCATTCAGCTCATCTCAGCTTTTGACATGCCTTCCTCACTAAACTTAATTATTTCTAGCTTTTGGTTTCAAGTGAGAGACATGTGACTCTTCCTTTTGCTTGAACACTTAAGCCTATTGTAGGATTATGAATTGGCCTAATTTCAATATTTTTGTGTCTTAGGGTATAGGAAGGCCCTAGGAGAGGAAGACAGATGGGAGAATGACTGGACAGTGGAGCAGTCAGAATACACACAACATTTATTAACTAAGTTTGCCATCTTATATGGGCACAGCTTATGGTGCCTCAAAACAAACACTTGAGCCAGAAATCATGTCCCATATCTATAACCCCAGCTACTCTGGAGGCTGAGATTGGAAGATCACTTGAGCCCAGGAGTTTGAGACCAGTCTGGGCAAAATAGCAAGATTCTATCTACACACACACACACACACACACACACACACACACACAATTACACTAATAACATCCAAGTTCACTGATCACAGATTGCCATAACAAATACGAGCATAATGAAAAAGTGTGAAAAATTTTAAGAAATACCAAAATATGACACAGAGATACAGTGAGCACAGGCTGTTGGGAAAACAGTGCCAATAGACTTACTTGATGCAGAGTTACCACAAACCTTCAATTTGTAAAAAAAAAAAAAAAAATGCAATATCTCTGCAAAGTGAAATAAACCAGGTATGCCTGTGTTGAATAATATAACGTTCAGTTCTTCTAGCAAAATGAATAGCACGACACAGAATCGTGTTTTGAAATTGCCAATCTGGGAACTTACCTTTGCTTTCAAAAACGTGTTATTTCTTTTCCACTCGTAAGATTTATAAAAAGTATACTACAATTACTGTTTATTTCATTTGCAATAATAACTCACAGCACCAGGCAGAATCTCAAACATATAGCCATAATATTGCAACAGCGATACATAAGAATGATTATATGTTGACCATGTCTCTCCTGTGTGTTTCTGTCCCCATTCCCCAAAACATTGACCTTAACCTTCAGCTCAGAGCTGTCAGCAGTTTCCTGCTCCTGATTTTGACTTGACATCAGTGAAGGCCTGCAAATCAGTGTCTCTATGTTGATTGTTAAGTGTCAGTGTTCACTGGAGAATTATCATACTTTTGCCTGTTTTAACCAAATTAATTTCTCTCAGGCTTCGGGATTTAGATAAATATGTAATTTTCCTTAAAATGCCCGTAAGCGATTTCTGCAAGGAAATACTAGGCTGCAACTGGTCTTTACCTGATCACTAAAGGAAGAATTCTGTTAAACAAAATAGCATCATGAATGAGGATGTACATGGTGGTAGGGAAGGTAAGGGACTGGGCTCTGGTTGCCTGGTTGCTGCCTGTTATGGACGGTCCTCTCCCTTCACACATCCACAACCACCCTGGCAGATGCAGACATTCATTATTCCCCAGGAACCACCTGGGGGCAGTTGCTCCCCCAGCCCCCATTCTGCCCTTCAAATTTGGCATTCATTGTGCACCAACTGTGTACCAAGAGCTATGTTACATATAGGGGACACAGAGATTAAGAAGACACAGCCTCTGCCTTCAGGAGACCTTGTCCCACCCAGGGAACTACGTGAGACAGGGTCTGGTGGGATCAAGGAGGGTGGTAGCAGTGACCATAGCCTTAGTCACCAATTGCCCCAGCCTCTGAACCATCCCTTCAATCCCAACCCCAGGGATAAAAGGCCCAGGAGATCGTAAATCTGTTTTTCTCTGAAATATGAGCACTCGCTTCAGCCCTTGGTCACAGCTAACGGTGCACCATCTTCATCTGTGTGTGACTTTGTCACTCTGTGGCACCCCAGTGGGAAGAAGAAGGTAAAGGCGTGTTAGGAGAATCTGTCTTCTTCCCTATCTCTGCTGCTCTACGGTCAAAATCAGCAGAAAGCTTAGAAGGGCTGTATGTTTACGGAAAGAAAAGGCAAACTCCCAAAGAGGCTTTGGGTGGAGACTAGCTCTGCCTTCTGTCTGGAATGGGAAGAATCTCCTCCACCGGAAGCAACTTTTTTTTTTTTTTGAGTTGGAGTCTCACTCTGTCGCCCAGACTAGAGTGCAGTGGCCGCTCCCGGCCACCGCAGCCTTGACCTGCTAGGCTCCGGCAATCCTTCCGCCTCAGCCTTCCAAGTAGCTAGAACTACAGGCGCGCACTACCACGCCTGGCTAATTTTTGATTTATTGTAGAGATGAGGTCTCGCCAAGTTGCCCAGGCGGGTCTTGAACCCGCGGGCTCAGGCAATCCACTCACCTCAGCCTCCCAAGGCGTGGGATGACAGGCTGAGCCACCGGGCCCAGCCCAGAGGCAACTTAAGTTAGGCAGTGGAGAGTAAAGAAGGCGGGCCATTTCCTGGAGGAGGGAGGAAGGGAAGACCAGACGGAAGAGTGATGGGTCCCAGGCAGGGGTGGATTTAGTTTGAGGCTAACGAAGCTTAAGCCTCAGGGCCCCTCACTTGCAAGGGGCCTTCCAAGTTCCTGGGAGGGGTCCCTAGCAATAGGTTTGAAATTTGTTAAAACTTGGAAAGAGATATATTAACCACAATCCACTAAGACTACAACTGGGCATGGTGGCGCACATCTGTAGTCCCAGCCACTTGGGAGGCCAAGGTGGGAGGATTGCTTGAGCCTAGGAGTCCAAGATCAGCCTGGGCAACTTAGTGAAATCTCATCTCTAAAAAAAAAAAAAAAAAAAAAATATATATATATATATACACACACATTATCTTTTCCCCTCTTGACATTCCTTAGTCATATTTCTTTCATTTCAGGTGGTATTTGGAGTGGCTGTGAGCATTTTTAGTATCTGGCTAAGGAGAAATTGGGTTGAAAGTACATTTATGGATATGATCTGCAGGCACTTTCTAGTATAGTTAGTTTCTAGAACCACCCCTTCTTCAGTGTAAGAATGGCTTCCAGGAATATCCCTATTGCCCACTGTACTGACTCATGACTAAAAATCATACGGCAATGTATATGTGGCCTTTGACACCTGGCACTGGAAGTAGGTAGGACCTGTAAGAATAATAAGGTTCAGCCGGGCTTGGTGGCTCAGCCTGCAATCCCGTGCTTTGGGAGGCTGAGGTGAGTGGATTGCCTGAGTCCATGGGTTCGAGACCTGCCCGGGCAACTTGGCGAGACCTCATCTCTACAATAAATCAAAAATTAGCCGGGCGTGGTAGCGCGCACCTATAGTTCCAGCTACGTGGAAGGCTGAGGCGGAAGGATCACCGGAGCCCAGCAGGTCGAGGCTGCGGTGGCCAGGAGTGGCCACTGCACTCCAGTCTGGGTGACAGAGTCACCCAACTCAAAAAAAAAAAAAAAATAATGAGGTTCAAAATGCACAGAGTCTGAAACTAGTTAATGGTACATTCTCTTAGCCATTGTAAAAAGGGCAGGATTCAATTTTCATTGACATCTAGTCAAAGAGTTTTCTTCTGCCAGAATATTTTCTCTTGTCATGAATATACCTAAAAAAGTAGCATACACAATTTTAAGCACACCATACATTTTTTCTTTGCTGAGATTGACAAAATAGAACGTATTCAGTTCTTGAGTTTGTAAGCATAAACCTATAGCAATATTATACAAAATGTTCATCAACCATGCTAGAGGAAAGACTGAATTATCTTTCTATTCTTTCTACGTAAAATGACATTACAAAATTGTTGGCATATGAAGTGGTCATCAAGGAGCATGCAGCCAAAAGTACACGGAAAAATATAAGAATGTCAAACTGTTCATAAAAAATATTATTTTTCTGCGATGTTTGTGGTATTTGTCAGCCTTTAAAAATTTATAACTTGATGTCTTCTATTTTCTCATTCTAAATAAATATTTACTTTTATAGGCATTTTTGTCGTTTTAACTTTATGTTTGTGTTCTTAAAGAGATTTCCAAACTATATAAGCTTCAGACCCCACAAAACCTAGGTTTGTGCCTGGGCCCACGGGTCTAAACCAGCAGCCAGCCCTGGCCCTCAGCGTCCCCTTAGGTCCCTAGCCCATTCCTCCCCAAAGTCCTCATCCCAGCCCTCCTCTCTCAGGCTCTGGGAGCCATCAACAACTTGAGACTGAGGAACCCTCGCCCCTCTGAGAAGCAGGAGAGTATATGAGCTGGTGAGACATGCGTTTGCTGTGCTAGACCAATGGGGGCTTTCCTGCCTGGCAGGGTGGTTGCCAACGTGTCACCACCCTCCACCCTCCTGGGGTCCCCTGACCTTGTGGTCTCCGACCTCCAACAGTACCTGAAGCTGAGTCTCCTGTAGTCTTTAAAAAGAGTTTCGGCAGGAGTGGTCTGTTGTGGATTGGGACCCCTGGACATTCCTGCGGGCCTTAAGCTTGCATGCTTCAGACTTTCCGGTGGTGACAGGTCTTCCCACCCACTCAACAGTCAGCCCGAATGAGCGCCTACTGTTTCCTAATTAGCCAGAGAGTGCTGAGTCAGCCTGTGCAGGGCGTCTGTGCAGGGACCCAGTGGCTCCTCTCAGAGAAACAAGATGACTGTGAAAGAACAGTCTGCTGCTCCTCTTCCTCACCCTGACCGTTTGGTACCTCTGGCCTACAGGACCAGAACCACGTTGCTCCTTGAGGAGGCTTTTGCCCATTAACCCCAATGCTCTGCACAAAGGCTGCAGAGAGAGCTGTGGGGTCGAGGGCCGTTTTGCTCCAGTGACACCAACCCAAGCATGAAAGGACACTGACCCCGTGTGGCCGTGTGTGGGGGTGCAGCACAGGAAGATAGGAAAGGCCCCAGTGTGGTCCTTTGGCCTTCTGACCTCAGCCAAATCATCCATTCCTTCAGGCCCTCGTTGGCAGGCCTGTCCCTACTCAGCTCAGGAACCTGGGGAGAGACCTGGCTCCATCAGGACCTGCTGACTCGTTTTCCTCTGGCGACATGTCCCCATCGGGCGCTCTCAACTCCGTACTATTATTGGGCTGTGACGTCACAGGTCATTCGCGCTCGGAGGGAGAGGTGAGCAGAGGCCTCAAAGAACAGGATGGATTTTGACAGGCTGAGGAGGGGAGGAGGGTGTCTGTTCTTCACTCATACTCGGCCTCCAACCACCCCAAAGCACTGAGCACAGTGTCCCAAGCATTATGCGGGATATATGGATGCACACACACTCACATTCCAGGTGAAGGAGGCGACCAAGCAGAGGTAAACAGGCAGGTATGGAAGCACACACAAGAGGGTGGTGCGCAGAGCTGCTTCTCAGCAGAGGCCTCGGGTTAGACGGAGCAATGAATGGAATTTCCTAGAAGCTGAGTTTCTAGGCTCCAATTCTGGAGTCTTTGCCTGACCACACCACCGTCTAGAAGGGAAGGAGCCTGAGTTCCTCCCCCTGGCAGAGCAGGAGGAGGGGTCAGCATGGACAGGCAGTTGTAGCATTTCTGATTCTGTCTGAATTCCTAATGTATCAAAAGCAGGTCCCATTTTAGACATATTTTTTCACTGACAGTGTGATTAGGGCTCCATAAAAATAAGGTGCCAGGCCCAGGACAGATAAGAAAAGAGAGACTCTAAAAAATTCAACAGTCACGTCTCAAGTCCCAGTCACTCAGTCTGCAGGAAGCCAAGCTGAGGTTTGCACAATATGATAAAAACACACCATGGGCAAGGCCATGGGATTCTGGAGTCCACGACCAGTCCACTGCATAGTGCAGCTTCAAGGGGAACAGAAACCTTACTTGCACCTGTCTCCCCACTTCAATCCACTCTCCCAATAGCAGCAGAGCAGTCATCTCAATGCACATCGGATCCCATCACCCTCAGTCCCAAACATGCACACTCAGAATTTTCAGCGGCTCTTCCCTGGTATCAGGATAAAGATGCCCTCCTGTGACCTCCCCTCACCAGCCAGCCTCTCAGACCTGAATGTGCAAACCAATTTCCAGAGTATTTTGGTAAAATGCAGATTCTAATTCACTGGGCCTGGGTAGGACTCCATGTTCTAACATTCTAACAAGCTCAGGTAGTGAGAATTCTCTAGGTCCACAGACCACAGGCAGTAAGGAGGTGCTAGACACATCGTGTCCCCCTCACCTTTGACCTCTGCCAAACTGTTCCTGTGATCTGAAACTTTCCCCCTTTCTCACCCCCTCTTTCCTGTCCCTTTCACCTGGCAGCCAAGACTACTCCTTCTCCAGGCCTCAGCTCAGGTGTGGCTGCCTCCAGGAAGCCCTCCTGACCCCTTTAAAACTGACTAGCATAGGCCAGGCTCGGTGGCTCAGCCTGTAATCCCAGCACTTTGGAGGTGGAGGCAAGTGGATTGCCTGAACCTGTGGGTTAGAGACCAGCCCAGACAACTTGGTGAGACCTCATCTCTACAATAAATGAAAAAATTAGGCAGGCGTGGTAGTGTGTGCCTGTGGTTCTGGCTACTTGGAAGGCTGAGGCAGAAGGATCGCCGGAGCCCAGCAGGCCGACACAGGGGTGGCCGGGAGTGTGCACTGCACTCCAGCCTGGGCGACAGAGTGAGACTCCAACTCAGAAAAAAACTGATTGGCACATGCCTTCTCTGTTAGAAATGCAAACAGAAATGGGTGAAATAATATGACATCTGGGATTTGTTTTAGTTAAAGGTGCAGTGGCTGACACCCGTAATCCTAGCAGTCTGGGAGGCCAAGGCAGGAGGATTTCTCGAACCCAACCCGGGCAACATGGTGGGACCTCATCTCTACAAAAAATAAAAACATAAAAAATAGCGGGGCATGGCCCCAGCTACTCGAGAGGCTGAAGTGGAAGGATCGCCTCACAGAGTGAGACCCCAACTCAAAAGAAAAAAAAAAAAGTCAAGAAAAAAAGTGGGAGCAGGAAGTAGATGAAACAGAAATAGCAGAATAGTGATCCTTGTTAAAGCTGACTGGCAGTACATGACAGCCCGTTGCACTATTCTCCCAATATTCATATGTGTCTGGAGGTTTCCAAAATAAAAACTTAAGAAATAAAGCCTGGATCAGGGGTCCTTCCATGTGTCCCCTTAGGTGACTGTCCCTGTCCATCACCATCCACCCTAGCACTTACTGTGAGCCGTATAATTTTCCAAAGGCTAAGATTCCACTGGGTCTTGTTCGCTTGTGTACACTGGCCCCTAACACGGAGGTTGGCAGAGTTAAATTCTCAGTATGTTTTTTTTTTTTTTTTTTGAATGATTGAATGAAAATCTTGCCAGGTTATGTTAGTTGGCTGAAAAGAAGCAAGTCATTGAGAGTATATGTTGAAACAGAGCAACACATGCTGTTCTATCTTATCTAGAGGCGTGCTGCATCTGCTCCTGGAATCCTCCATGAAGGTCACTGTGTCCCAAGAGAGACTCAATGGCCCTTGAGAAAATCAATTCAAATAGTTAAGAAGAAAGCAAATTTCATCGCTGGCCCTCTTCTGTGTGTAAGGGAGGAAGGTGAAGGAACGGGTGTGTGAGGCAAAGCTGTTGGAACATAAATAGTGGAGAGCCATTCATTCAATCACCACTTATTCATTCAGTGTCTGAGCTTCAGATTTGTCTGCCATGCCGGAGACACCACTTCTCTGAAGTAGCTATTTTCGTGAGCTTATATGAACGGAGGCTTGTGTTTGTTGGTCAAGTGTAAGAGGCAAAAGTGGGGACTTTGGGGGTGGGTGATGTTTTGTTTTATGCAGGGGTGCCCAAAAAAAAGAAATAGGAGAGATGGGGCAATGGGAGGGATGGTGCGATATCCGAACCCCATCCCAGTTGGACTAAAGTGTCAGGTCAGGGATGGAGGTTAAAGTGTTGTGTTTGTCGGACCCTGTGCATCCACACAGTGATGGTCTGAAGCAATCCCAGGAACCCTAGGAATCAAAGATTAGCCATTCTCTGCTCCACTGCACATACCCATCTGCTCAGAGCCAGTGCTGCTTTAACACGCTGATGTCTCAGGTGGCCACCAGCGGCAGGGAACAGGAGGAGAGGAGCATCACCTCGGTTTTCTGGCTTGAAAAATGAGGTGAACAGTGGTGCCATTCAAAGGCATGAGAAATACTGTGGGAGGGGTAAGCTGGAAGGAGATGCAGTGTATTCACTGGCGGGGACTGTTCACCAGAGAAGCTTCCTTGCCACGTGTGAGAGATCAGCTTGGGAAAATCAAAAGAGAGGTTCACCTGGTTTCCCCAACTAGGCCTAGTTACCCTAAGAGGCAGGACCAGAGGCAGGAGCTCCAAACTGAATCACAAAAGCAGGGTGGGTTTAAGAGTCAAGAAAGCCAGAGCAAGAAGGGAACTGGGGCGTAACATGGCAAGTTCAAAACTGACACTGACAATAAGAAAGATGACAGAGGCCAGGCATAGTGGCTCACACCTGTAATCCCTGCACTCTGGCTGAGACAGGAGGATTGCTTGAGCCCAGGAGTTCCAGACCAGCCTGGGCAATGTAGCCAGAACTTGTCTCGACAAAAAGTCAAAAAATTAGCTGGACGTGGTGGTGCATTCTCAGCTGCTTGGGATGCTGAGGTGGAAGGATCACCTGAACCCAGGAGACTGAGGCTGCCATGAGCTGTGATTGTAGTGATCATGTTGCTGGGTGACAGAGTGAGATCCCTAGCTGAAAGAGAGAGAAAGAGAGACAGAGAGAGAGAAAGAGAGAGAGAGAGAGAGAAAGAGAAAGAAAGAAAGAAAGAAAGAAAGAAAGAAAGAAAGAAAGAAAGAAAGAAAGAAAGAAAGAAAGAAAGAAAGGCGATGAAGTTTTTGGATGGCACATCCCTGACCTAGAGTGGCAAATCTTCTGCCCTTATGATATTGTGTTTGGAGGCTAGCTGGCTCCCACTAAGTCATGAACTTTTGTGCATAAGCGTCACCTCTTTTTCATTTCTGTATACCAGGTGCCCAGGCCAGTGTCTAACTCAAAGTACGTGCTTAGTCAATGTTTGAAAAATCAACTAATGAAATGAATACACTTGGAATGGTGTTGATTTTTGTTTGCCTCTGAGCTAGAACAAATAATCGAGCTCACTCACAGTCCATATTATTATTACTATCTTGGTTACTGTGTTTATATAGCAATTAATAACTCCCTTGTTCTCCCAAATTCCAGGGAAATTTTCACTTAATTGTTTTCTGTGGGAAGTCAACCACAGCTCACATCTGGTGGCCCTCATGAAGTCCTTGTCGCAGATGGGATTTTGTACATTTTCTCCTTCCTTCTAAATCCAGACCTTAGAGAAACAGACCCTCCCTGTCTTTCCATGAAGAAGAAGTTTGATTTCATCTAGACTCTGGAAAGTTATGGACTAAGTTTAGGTGGACAAAGCCGACTTTAGGAAAATAAGCAGAGCAGAAAGAGGCTCTTGCTGAGTGCAGGCTGTTTGACCATTGAGAGGAGACCTGGGGCTGGGAGGGGGAGTGGTCATTAGGTATAAACTTCGCCTTGGAGACCTCACCTGCCTGAGACCTAGCACATGTGCGTGTGCATGAGTTCCTCACTAACTACACCAGCCTTTCTTTCCCACTGCATCAAGGTCTTTGGTCCCTTAGCTCCCATCTTCTATGGACTTCACCACTACTTACTCACCCGATTCCCAGCCATATTCCTTCCACTCCAACCTGGGTTATTGACTTCCACTATGAGCACAGACTGGTGCCCCTTAAATTCAACAAACATTTATTGAGTCCTCAGTTATGTATCTAGCACTGTTCTAGAGAATAAGCAGTAAACAAGATAGAAAAAATTCCTAACCTCATGCAATTTATATTCCAACAGGGGGAATGCTATATTCTTGCTAAACAAAGAAACATGTCCAGAACTTCTGAAACAGTATGCACAGGGGTCCACCCCTAAGAGAGGAGTGTTTATTCCAACACTCTCATTATCCAACAACTTTAAACAGGTAAAACTTGACCCATGAGAACCACTATAACAATAAATACCACAAAGATGGTTGGCATTAATTGGCCATTAGTCCTCAAAGCTATGGCCATCAGACCATCCTGTGGAATGGTCACTAGTATTAGACCACTTTGCAGGTGGAAAAACAGAGGCTAAGGGAGATTTAATAACATGGCCAGGTTCACATAGCTGTGCTGTGGCAGTGGTGGGATTTGAACCCAAGCAGTCTGTGGACATAGCTCATGGCCCTTGCTCTGCTGCTACACTGCCCAGGGACAGAAAAGGAAAGCTATTTCAAGAGACAATATGCAATGCTGAAATGGTGAAGGAAAATCTTTTTAGAGGAGTGATGGTGCAGATGGCCTGTTCCCTCTTCACCCTAAACCTCTGGTGTGTGTGTGTACGCATGTGTGTGTGTGTGTGTGCGTGCGTGTGTGTGTGTGTGTGTACAGAAACACAGGGGCACACACATGAATGTGTACAAGCTCCCTGAACCTTGCACCCAGAACCCATGGCCAACACCATCTCCTTCTCCACAGACTTTGCTGATCCTTGTTCCTGAAACTGGAACTTCAGATAATTGTCTAATGGGTATGACCACAGGACAGTTCCACATCATGATGTTTGTAAGGTCAGTATTACCATTATTTGAAGCAGCTATCATTTCCTTTCTAGAACCATCTACGATACTAATTTTACTCATGGAAACTAACACAGAGCATCTGCTATGTCCCAGTCACTGTGTTGGACCCATTTAAACATGAATTACATATTGTCTTTGGGAAAGGCCAGCCTGAATTTAAAAGGTTTTGGGGGTGGCCTGCCAAGTCCTGACTGCCATCTGTCTAGCTATAATACTTGTGTTTAACTTATAAATTAAATTGCAATTTCAAGGCCACCTGCTGATTGGCAAGTGTATGAAATAATATTTAACATAACTCAGCCTATAATCCCAGAACTTTGGGAGGCCGAGGCAAGTGAATTACCTGAGCCCGCAGGCTCGAGACCAGCCCAGACAACTTGGTGAGACCTCGTCTCAACAATAAATCAAAAATTAGCCGGGCATGGTAGTGCATGCCTGTAGTTCTGGCTACTTGGAAGGCTGAGGTGGAAAGATCTCCAGAGCTCAGCAGGTCAACACTGTGTTGGCCATGAGTATGCCACTGCACTCCAGCCTGGGTGACAGAGAGAGACCCCAACTCATATATATATATATAGCATAAGTGAGGTTGAACATCTCACAATTTCTGGATGTCAGGAAGAATAGGACCAAGAGGAAGAGGACCGAGGAGGAGAACGCTGATGGGAAGAGGACTGAGGGGGAAAGGGCCAAGGAGAACTGAGGAGGAGAGGACTGAGGAGAAGAGGACGGAGGACAACTGAGGGGGAGAGGACCGAGGGTCTGGCTTTTGAAACAGCCCTGCCCTCACTTCAGAAAATATTATGTCATTGGGACTGGGCTGGAGTTCTGGCCCCTCCCTCACTAGTTGTCACAGTTGAAATGTTTAAAAGCAAAGATTTCCACCACAATGGCTAAAATTTGAAAAGTGACTGTGGCAAGTGGAGCTTCAGGAACTCTCCTGCACTGCTGCTGAGGGTGTTCATTAGTGGAGCTACTTTGGACAACTCTTTGGCAGTTTTCACTAAAGGTGAACACATGTACATCGTATGAGCCAGCAACTATATCTAGGTATGTAAATGAAGTGTGTACATATGTGCATCAGAAGACACATCTAGAAAGTTCAAAATAGCACTTTTATAATAACCAAAGATGGAAACAAGCCAAATGTCTAGCACCAGTGGGATGTATAACAACATGGTGTATTCATACAACAGAGTACTATACAAGAAGGTATAGAATGGTCTACAACCAAACACAACCACGTGGATGACTTTCCTAGACCTAATGTTGAATGAAAACACCACAAGCAAGAAAAATACAACTGCGTAAATTCATTTGCAGGCAAAACTCATCTAAGTTGCCTTTAAAAGCCATGGTGGTAGTTACCTTTTGAGAAAGACAAAGAAGATAGAGATTGGCAGAGGGCAGAGGAGGGCTTCTGGGATGCTGGCAATGTTATGTTTCTTGGCCTGGGTGGTTGTTACATGGGTGTGTTCAATTTGTGATGATTTATTTCTCTGTAAGCTTATGATTTTTAAACTCTTCTGTAAATATATTTTACTTTCATAAAAAAATTGAAACATAGTTAGGCTAAACTCCAAAAAGACAAGTGATATAGATATAACACAGTCAGATATGGTCACAGGCTGAGGGGTGGGGATCAGTAAAGTCATCTTCTCAAGACCCATGCTCACATCCTGTCTCCTAATATTTTACCAAGCAGATTTGTGAGAAAAGCCAGGAATGGGAAAAGGGCTTTCAAAGTCTTTGAGGTGGGTGCCTCAACTACACAGAACCACCCAGGCCACATCTCATGACTCTAGACCCGAAAGCAAGGTTTCTGAGAAGACTGCTCTTCTGTCCCTTCCCTCTGCTCACAACCTCAAAAGCAACTTTGGCCCCTGGGCCAGTGTCAATTTTGTCTCCAAGATGATCATTGACCAAGTTAGAGGCCTCCATTCTTCTGCAAAGAAAGGTCAACACAGAAAACCCAATTATAAGAACACAGTCTGGGCTCAGTGGCTCAGCTTGTAATCCCAGCACTTTGGGAGGCTGAGGTGAGTGGATTGCCTGAGCCCGTGGGTTCGAGACCAGCCGGGCAACTTGGCAAGACCTCGTCTCTACAATAAATCAAAAATTAGCTGGGCATGGTAGTGTGCGCCTGTAGTTCCAGCTGCTTGGAAGGCTGAGGCGGAAGGATCACTGGCGCCCAGCAGGTTGATGCTGGGGTGGCCATGAGTGTGCCACTGCACTCCAACCTGGGCAACAGAGTGAGAGTCCAGCTAAAAAAAAAAACCAGACAAAAGATTTAAAGAAGATATCCAATTGGCCAAGAAACATGTACAAAAGATGCTCAAGCCAAGAGTAGTGGCTCATGCTTGAAATCCCAGCACTTTGGGAGACTGAGATGGGAAAATCACTTAAGACCAGCCTAGGCAACACAGCAAAACTCCGTCTCTACAAACAAACAAACGAAAAGGTCCTCAACATCATTAGTCATTAGGGATTTGAAAATTAAAACCATGGGATGCCACTGGGTTTCTACCAGAATAGTTAAAATGAAAAGGACAACACTGAGAGCGGGAATGCAGAGAACTGTAAATCTTATGCACTGCTGCAAATTGGTCAACCACTTGGAAAACTGCTTGGCAGTGTGTACTGTGGCTAAACATATCGGCAGTTCTACTCCTGGGAATATATCCAACAGAAATGAGTGGTGTTTTGGATCCACCAAAAACATGTTAAAACATATAGACAAGAATGTTCAGAGCAGCAAGCATTATTCTTAATAGTCAAAAACTGGATTCAACCCAAATGTCCATCACAGGAGAGTGAATAAATCTATGGGAGCATATTAGTACAATGCACACTACTCAGCAATACCAAAAAGACTGAGATGCTGCAGATCCATCAACTTGGATAGATTTTCCCTAATGTTAAGAGAGGCCAGGAGTAACGGTACATACTGTATGATCCCATTTATATGAAGTGCTTAAACAGGCAGCACTCGTCTGTGGTGATAGAAGTTGGGATTGTGAAGTATTGACTGGGAGGAGGTGCTGGAAATATTCTATTTCTTGGCTTGGGTGGTAATTACACGGATGCATATATATGTAAGAGCCTATCTAGTTGTGTGCCTGAGGTTGTGCACTTAAGAGGGCATGTAAGTTACACTTACATAAATTAACAAAAAATTAAATTTACAGAAGGAAGAAACAAAGAAAGAAAGAAAAGGACAGAAGGAATGAATGAAAGGAAGATGGACACAACTCTGCTCTCTCATTCACAAAATGGTACAGTCATTTTGGAAAACAAGCATTTTCTTAAAAAGTTAAACCTTCACCTATCATGTGACCCAGCAACCCACTTTGAGATATTTCTCCTCTAGAAATGAAAACTTACTTTGCAATAAAAACTGTATGTAAATACTTATGCCAGCATTGTTCATATTTCCCCAAAATTGGAGACAACCCAAATATCTTCCAAACAATTGTTACATCTGTATAATAGAATACTACTCAGCAATGAAAAGGAGTGGACTACCGTGATATGCAACAAGTTGGGTGAATCACAAATGTATTGTGCTGATATGATATACTGCATCATACCACACAATATGATCCAATGTTTATGACATTCTGGAAAAGACAATGATATAGGAACAGAAAACATTAGTTGCCAGAACTCAGGGCTGGGAGGGAGTAAGGACTGGACACAAGGGGCAGCAGGAGAGAAACCTTTGGAATACTGGTATTTTTCTGTATCCTACCTGAAGTGGTGGTTACAAGGATCTAAAATGCATATACTCTACACCAAAAAAAGTTAATTTTACTATTATGCAAATAAAAATTTTTTAATTTAAAAAAAACCCCACACAACCCAAAACAAAACTCTACCCCCTTCAGGTGGACTCTGGCCCTCACCCCTCTGAGCTAAAACAGGAAGAGTAGAGGGCAGAGGCTTTTGAGGACAAGAACATAGGCTCTGAGCAGACATTCATGAGCTTAAACTCATTCATTCATTCATTCATTCATTTGTTTATTGGCAACAGGGTCTCTTTCTGTTGCCCAGGCTGGAATGCAATGGTGAGACCATAGCTCACTGAAGCCTGGATCTGCCAGTCTCAAGCATCCTCCCACTTCAGCTCCCAAAGTGCTGGGATTATAGGCATAAGCCAGGATGCCCAGGCCTCAGGAGCTTAATTTCTTTTCCTACTGTTCACTTGGCTTTGGAATAACTACTGTCCTGTAAAACACCATTAGCTTACCATCCACCCTTGTGCATTTGATTTTTCATCCTTGGACCTTACTGCTCAGAAATAGTTGGGCTGCCCCTCAACTCCCCAAGGGAGAAATTGCCCTCTGAGGCCATGGCCCTCAATGAAGAGTCCCTTCAGGGTACAGAAGAGACTTATCACCCATGAGATCCTTCTTGTCCATCCCCATGGCTCCTCCCATCTTGTGGGGCCAGTGGGTGCACCGCTCTTCATGCATGTGGAGTGAGTTACTGGCAAGGCCTTCACGGTCAGGTACCCTTGGTCGTACAGAGCGCCCTCCACAGCCCCACAAGATCAAGTCCCATCACACCTCGGCCCATTTCCACATGCTGCTTGCTCAACTTAGAACTGCTTCTTCCCAATGCAAGGTTTTGCCCGCCCTTCTGAAATGTCTCCCTCTCACCCCCCAACTCAGGCAGGATCTGTTGACCACTCTGTGCTCAAGTCCTGTTGATTCTTTTTCCTAAACACCCATAAATGACCTGCTCTCCACCAGCACCATCACCACCTGGTTCAGACTCAGGCCCTCTTGCCTGCACCATGGCAAGGCTGAGATAGCGTCCAGGCTGCCCTCTCTGCTCTGTCCCCACACTTCTACAACCTCCTTGGCTCCTAGGTGGGCACACAAGAACCTGCAAGGCCAGGCCCCCTGCTACTTTTCCCAATTCCTGCCTCTTCCCAGACTCATCCCCAACACTCCTATCAAAACCGGTCACCTGCTCTTCCACTCCTCCGCATCTCTACTCACATAGATCCCTCTGCCTGGGTTGTCCTTTCCACTCCTCACTTTACCTAATAAATCCTTAATTTTCTAATTTTCTTAAAGAGACCACTCCAATGCCACCTCCTCTATGAAGCCTCCCCTGACCACCATACCCTCTATTCATCTGCCCCAGGAACATCTATTTATTGAACAAGTAGTCATGGTACACCTATGTGCTGGGAACTAGAACAGTGAATAGGACGGATGAGGACTCTGCCCTTGGGGCTACACACACCTGGGCAAGATGGATAATAAGCACACGTGTATACTGTAATTTCAGAACAATTAAGGTGAAAGGCTGAAGAGGGATAAGATGGTCAGAAAGGCCTTGCTGAGGGGACGCTTAAGCAAAGACGAGAAGGAAATCCTCTCTTTCTATGTCCTGAGCATTCTGTCCAGGAGTTCGAGACTAGGCTGAGCAACATAGTGAGACTCTGTCTCTATTTTTAAAAAAAAAAAGGAAAAACTTTTTTAAATTATTTATTTTTTGATTCGAGATCTTACTCTGTCTCCCAGGCTGGAGTGCAGTGGCACAATCATGGGTCACCATAGCCTTGACCTCCTGGGTTCAGGTGATCCTTCTGTCTCAGACTCCTGAGTAGCTAGGACTACAGACGCACGCTAATATTTTAATTTTTATTTTAGAGACAAGGTCTCACTATGTTGCCCAGGCTGGTCTCGAACTCCTGGACTCAAGCAATCCTGCCACCTCAGCTTCTCAAAGTGCTGGGATGACAGGCATGAGCCAATGCGCCTGGCTTAAAAAAACATTTTTAAACGTGGCAAAATATGTAAAGACATAGCAAATTGATAATTTCTCAATCTTACGTGCACAAACAAAAGCACCTTACTGTATTTATTGTCTGCAGTGTACACTCTAAGAAAAAGCTTCATCCATCTAATGTCCCAACAACCCCCTTCCAACACGACAGGCTCTCCTAAGCCCTTCCTCTACTGAAATGGTGGAGCTGGCACCAATAGCTAACCGGCAGGTGTTTGTAACATGAGTGAGTGGTATGAGGAGTTTGGACTGTGAATCCGGGCCTACAAGTTTATCTCCCGGCTGGACTGGGATCCTCCAGGCCAGTATGGTGACCTTCACTGTCCCCAAGACCAGCATGAGGCAGCAGCTCAGGAAACGCAGGTTGAAAGTCTATCAAGAGCAATAGTTCATACTTGACATTACAGCTTTCACTTCAGTGTGCTTCCCACTGGGTAAGCTGGCCCAAAATAGACCCCATATCAAGGCCCAACCTAAACCACTGACTGGCAAGTAGCAGCCCAGGAAGGGTGTGGTCTAACTGCCCAGCAAGTCCTGTGAATAAGCCCAGTCTTCACTCACAGTTCATAAAAGGACCACTGTCCCGGGGCAGCCTCAGCCCCTGTTGGTTTCAACTCAGAAGGAGAATGTTGTTGCTTGAGCCTCTTTTGAGCTTTAAAAAGGACAAGGCAAGGCACTGTGTGAAGTGTTTTACTTTTGATTTTTTTTTCACGACTACAAACAGTTGGATGTTGAAAACCTTGCATTTACTTGTGAATTGCCAGCCTGTATTCCTGTATGGAGGAAGGTAAAGACTTGAAGGGTCAAAAGTATTTTCGTTTTCTTTGTAAGTTTCTCCAAGACTTAACTTTTCTTCAAGCATTCTATATTTATTTCTGTGTCATTATGTCATTCTTTGGTGCATTTTATAACCCGTGATGCTGAAAAGTATCTTCCTTCGCATTATGTGCTGGAGTCAGGTGGGCCAAGACAGTCACACAGCACCCACCAGAAGTTAGACTGTGCCTAATGTACCCACAGAACATGACCCTGGATGAGCACGCCAGTTTAGCTGTAAGTATCAATACAGAAACATTGTCTGTAGTAATGTCGAAGACTCAATCAAAGACATACAGTTAATTATCTACTTATACACAAGGGAAACCAATAATAGATTTATTTCATATATCAGAAGCAAAATTAGGAGTAAAGTGTGAAAAAGAGGAGAAAGAAAGGAAAGAATGAAAAGCTGCAAGCAAGTTGAAAATAAGGACCTTTGCCTTTTCTTGGGTTAGCAGCTGAACAGCAGGCAGCCAGCTGAGTGGGCCATCAGGGTGTTCCGCCCTTGGCAGCTGGATGGGTCATCAAAGAGGATAATTCCAGTTGCTTATGGATTCTCCAGAAGTCCCTGGAGTGTGACTTGCTGTTTACATGACAAGCTGCCTCTGTGTTATGTCTGTCTGGGCCCTGGGAGAATACCTTCATCTCTGTTATATAGGTCTGCCCAAGAGCTATATAAAAACATTCTCACTAGCAAACAAATGCAAATAACCTAAATGACTAAATAAATTAACTGGTTAAATAAATTTCAGTATATCCTCAGCAGAGAATACCAACACTCTTTGTTTGTTTTTTAAATTTTAAGACAGGGTCTTGCCCTGACACTCAGGCTGGAGTACAATGGAGCAATTATAGCTCACTGCAGTCTCGAACTCCTGGACTCAAGGGATCCTGTTGCCTCAGCCTCCTGAGTAACACGCACACCATATCTTTTTTTTTTTTTTTTTTTTTTTTTTAGAGACAGTCTCACTATATTGCCCAGCCTGGTTTTGAACTCTTGGCTTCAACCAATCTTCCTGCCTTGGCCTCCTAAAGTGCTGGGATTACAGGTGTGAGCCACCTGGCCCCAGAGAACTTTCAAAATATTATAGTAAAAGAATGTGTAATAATGTGGGAAGTTGTTCTGATATCTATACCATTAAGTTATGAATTTGGGGGGAACACAAACATTCAGTCCATAGCATTAAATCTGAATGAGTCAGGGTTGTCCAGAGAAAGAGAACCAATAAGATATATCTCTATACATTTCTAAAAAGAGATTTATTAGAAGGTGTTGGCTCACATGGATATGGAGGCTGAAAAGCCCCACAATCTGCCATGTGCAATTCTGGAGATCCAGGAGAGCTGGTGGTGAAGTTCAGTGACCTAAGAACCAGAGAACTGAGGGTATAGATCCTGCAGATCTGAAGTCTTGAGAACTGGAAACGCCAAGGGCAGGACGTCAATGTCCCAACTAAAGCAGTCAGGCAGAGAACAAAGTCAACCTTTCTCTACCTTTTGTTTTTTTTCGGGCCCTGAGCAAGTAGGATAAAGTCCACTTGCACTAGGGACAGCTGTCCATCAATTCACATACTAATCATTTCCAGAAACACCCTCACAATACACCCGGAAATAATATGTAACCAGATTGCTGGCATCCTGTGACCCAGTCAGGTTTACCCACAAAATTAACCATTGCCATAATCCAGGGGGGAAGAAATGGCACCTGAACATAAGCAGAGGTGGTAGGGCTGGAGGGAAGGAGCTGGATAGAGGAGTCTCTAGGAGCCACAACGGGCATAACTTGGTGTTAACCAGGGTTGGGGCTGAGGAAGATGAGTCTTAAACAACTGGTGTTTTGGGTTGGGTGAGTGGTGGTCACATTTAATAAGAAGCAGAATATAGAGGAGAAACAGTCTTGAGAGTGTCTTAGCCCCTGCTTTTCTTTCCCCCCATTTTCTTATGCATTGTCCTGGAGAAAAACACCAGTCTAGTATTGCCATTTCTGCCGGGGCTTTGCTAACCTCTCTGAAAATCCATGCACACGCCCTTATGAGTCCTCTGTACTCCCTTGCCCGAGGAACGTCCCTGGCCACATGTCATGCCTCCCTATCTCTCCCAAAGGGTCCCTGCGGGGTACACCAGGCATGGCAGAGAGATGTTGGCTCCTTTCTCCCTAGATTTATAGCCTCATTGTGTTGAACACCTTGTCCTCCTGTTCTGGGCCAAGTTCCTGTTCCACAAACATCTACCTTCTAGGACAGGGTCACAAACTGTAGGACTGAGAACTGTATTTCAAACCATAAATTTTTAAAAATTTGGTCTGCTCTGTATTTACATATAATATACAGATATATATACAGATATGCATGTGTACAGATACACACACTTAAATGTAAATGCCTTTGAAGGAGGGACCAGATTCTCTGATATGTCCTGTTCCCTCAACCCTTCTGGCTGTCTCACTCTTGGCCTGCTTTGTCCATTTTGCTTCACGCCTGGCAGTCACAGGCTTCTGCATGTTTATACCCCACTGGAAGGAAAGATGCAAGGGATCTGATCCACCAAGGGGAAATATCTTTACTGGCAGGGCACCAGCTTCTTCTCTGTCATGACTTTCTCACCCTTGCCCACTATAGGGTGGGAGTTTAGAGAGAAATGACTGGTTTTTTTGTAGAAAGTCTTCTGAAAGACCAATTCACCTCTGCCCAAAAACAAAAAATCAAGTGCCTGTATATCAGTAGATTGAACCACCTAAAAATTGCTAATGTTCAACTGATTTTGCCCTACAAGGATGACACTTTCACATGATTCAAACTCTTAATGTGTCCTTGTCTTAGTCACTAAGATAACAGTGGTTCTCAGCATTGGTTGTAAATTAGAATAAACTGGGAGCTTGTTAAAACTACTCTTGCTAGGATCCCACCTCAAGATAATTAAATTCAAATATGTGAGGGTGGGGGCAGGCATAGAGATATTTAGAATTTTCCTATTTATCCAGATTAATGGCAGTTCTAGAACATCCCTGGGGCAGCAATGACAGAAGCCCAAAGAACCTTCTCCTTACCACATGATCTATGTGGTGGAAGCTTCCTAGCTTTCTAAGGAGAGTCTCAAAGAGAACATTGAGGAACCCAGAACTTCCATGTGACCGCAGTTATTTCGTGTATTAATGAATGCAATTACTTTATGTATTAAATTGAGCTAATAAAATTAAAAAGCTTCCATCACATAAAAAAGTGCATTAAATACTCATGTGCATGTGGTACCATCCAAGGCATATTACAAAATTATCGCCTTGTGAGAATTAGCAATCTGGAATTTGCAATATTATTTCTGTCCAATCCATTGAAGAGCCATATGTGGTATTAGAGAAAGTCACAATAAACTGGAAAATGTCAGAGGTGTGGCCCTGCACATTTACTAAGAGTACACACCACAACAAAGTATACATTTTGGAGTGGTTAAATGAATGACTATGGCCGCACGTGGCAGTTAAGTGAAGCACAGCTTGGAGAACCATAACTTCCTTACATTTCTTACTAACTCTAGAAGTCAAACATGTCCATTAATGCATTTTTCTTTTTGCTTTTAATGTGCAGATTTTAAAAAACTAAGTAGATAAATATATTTTCAGAATAAAAGAGAAAATAACCCATGTTACTTTTGGGGGGTGATGAAAATGTTCTAAAATTTGATTATGGTAATGGTTGCCATAATCAATTCTGTAAATACACTAAAAGGCATTGAATTGTACATTTTAAACAAGTGAGTTTTATGATATGTTAGATATATCTCAATAAAGCTGCTCCTTTAAAAAAACACTGCTATAGTGAAAAAATAATTGAAAGGTTTTTACCACTTTCAGAATATACAGCCTGAATTTATCATCAGAGAAGCTGGGTGTGTGTGTGTGTGTGTGTGTGTGTGTGTGTGTTGTGTAAGATGCTGTCCCTTGAACATGTGTGACTTGCAATAGATGGCAATGGCAGAGGTGCCATGTGAAGGGTTAATGAGCATAGTCCATTGCTATAAGCAAGGGGAGGTTGGGAGTAGCTCTGCAGAGCTGGTAGCAAAATGAAAGAAAGGTGTTTGCCTTATTGGGAAAGAAATGCAGGAGCAGCTGTCCACAGGGAGCCTGAAGCCAAGAACAAATCTGCCCTGGCCAGCTGAGACAGAGCATGTGCTCCTGCAGGGACAGAGCATTGTGTGTGTGCTCCTTCACACACCAGCCATCCCTGTCACCCTCTCCCCCAGCTGTTAGCACCTTGGAACAGCGTGAGCTTCCTTCAAGTGCTTCTCAACTTGCTACATGTGGAATAAACTTAATATCAGGGAGATTCATCCTTGTGGATGTATTACCTGGGTTAAAAGAAACTCTCCCTCCCTCCCTCCCTCATGTATGCAAACACTTTATGACAAATACTCCCTTTATACCTTGGGATTCCTGGACTGTTACTGGAGTCATGGGACTTGACAAATTGGCAGAAACTTGGAACTTCTGAAACAGTTTAAGGAAAATGCTTGCAATGATGAAGGATTCGCCAGGCCCACCCTGCCCCCCACAGGACCTGTTCCCATCAAACTTCTTTGTCAAGCATTGAGTCTCTACCCCGGGCCATGTACAGCATTCATGCTACAGAAGACACAGATGTCAGTATGATCAGGGGAATGGGTCAGACAGATCCCCAAAGACTTCAGTACAAACCATACCACAAGACGGGGGCAGATTCAGTGCTGGTTCTCAGAAGCTGAAGAAGCATGTACTGTTGGCAAGGCTGCGAAAGGCTTCTGGGACAAGTGGCATTGAGAGATCTATAACACTTTTACAAGTGGAAGTGCAGGTGGACCTGGAGGAAGAACCAGTGTGATCACATCCGTGGAGGCAGGACAAGAAAAGTAGTGAGCCCTTTTGGGATAAGGAATTTGCAGAAAGTGGGCCCAGACAGGTGGTCTGGGACTGTCAATCCCAGGTGGAGGAATTCCCACTGGAGTCTGCAGGCCATGGACAAGCCTCTGACAGGGTTCCATTCTGGGGCTAATAACCAAGATTCCTCTGCTGAGGATGTGGACATCCTCAGATCCACCCTTGGCTAGAGGGGGACAAATTCCTGCTCTGGTTGAATGAGCTTAAACACAGCAGTCTGGAGAAGGTAGTTTGCATGAGGCACTCCACAAGTGGGAAATAAGTTCTGTCTTTAAGAGTCTAGCAGTTTGGGAACACAGAAGAAAGACACAAAAAAGAGGTTAGACAAAGACACCTAGAGCCACAATCCATCACACTGGTTAAAGGACCATGGCATGGGGCTGGGCGCAGTGGCCTGTGCCTGTAATTCCAGGACTTTGTGAGGTCAAGATGGGAGAATTGCTTGAGAACAGGAGTTTGAGACCAGACTGAGCAACATACCAAAAAGAAAAAAAGGAGCATTGCAGGAGTCTTGACAAAGTGCTCAGAACTCCTCCACGGGGGCTCTTGTCAGCTTCTCATAGGTGGGGACCACCCTCTTTCATCTCTGGTAGCTCAGTGGCTTGCACTTGGTAGGCATTCATTAAATGAATGAATGAATAAATGAATGAACAGTTTTCCTGTCATGCAATATCTATTGTAAGTTCACACAGCACTGTTCCTCTCTTCTCCCACCCATGTTTTGCTCACCTCAATACCAGCCCACACTTTCTTCCTGGACTCTAATTTTTCAGAGATCATAGAATCTGTGCTGCATAATTTAAGTGTCCCTGTTCCTTGCAGCTGCTTCCTCTGTGCTAGTCATGCAAACTCCCTTCTGAAGTGATTGCATGCCTCACAGTACTTAGAATACATTCATTGACTGTCGATTGGTTGGGAAAGAACCCATTTCAGGAGGAGGGGGCCAACACTGACGTCATAGAGTATCAGGCACAGTGCTGGTGCTGTGCACACATTCAGGAAGAGCCTGGTGAAGGGAAAACAGGGGTGGGGGTGGGTGGGATGGGGACAGGGAAGCAGGACAGTTTTGCTGTTTAAGAACCTTTGACACAGTGGCCCCAAACCTATGACTCTCCACAGGAGGAGGAAGTGTGTTGTGTCCTGCACCATGTGGGATGGATAGATGGATGTGAAATTAAGTATAGGACTGGGTTGCCTAGAGAAGCCATGACCTGCCCCAACCCCCCAAAAAGTGCTTAAAGACAGAAGGAATCATCTGTCCAGGAAGCTGAGGTTGCAGGATAAGCTGACCTTCTTCTGAGCAGTGACAGTTGGAGTGTTCACCCTCACTGTCCTTGTCAGAGTTACAGGCAAGAAAGGAGCCTCCTTTAGAGTAAAGTGTCTTAGAGGAATTTTGCATTATGATCTCCTGATGTAGTGAACAGATTCAGATTAGCTGACTGCAGGCTGACCAATGTTCTGTGTATAGATATAAGGTAGATTTTCATTATCATGCAGCTCATTTCCCCCAGAATTACATATTCCTGGTCAGAAAATAACCTCCAACTCTTTCCAACAACATTCAGTAAAAGGCTTATACAATGTCTTCTGCATTTGACTGTACACTCCTTGCAGTGATTAATGCTGGCTCCCTAACTACAAGGGGGGACCCAAAAAACCCAGGAATTATCTTTTTGGAGGGCAGGCCCCTTGTAGTACACTCGGAATTTGTTTCTCTGGATCAAATGGTCAAAGTTTTTGCTTTTGTTTTTTTTTAGTTGGAGTCTCACTCTGTTGCCCAGGCTGGAGGGCAGTGGCACACTACGGCTACCCCAGTGTTGACCTGCTAGTCTCCGGCGATCATTCCACCTCAGCCTTCTAAGTAGCTGGAACTACAGGTGGGTGCTACCATGCCTGACTAATTTTTTAAAAAATTTATTGTAGAAACGAGGTCTCGCCAAGTTGCTCAGGCTGTTCTGGAACCCGCGGCTCAGGCAATCCACTTGCCTCAGCCTCCCAAAGTGCTGGAATTACAGGCTGAGCCACTGAGCCCAGTCAAGTGGTCAAAGTTTTTATCTGGAAGTATTGAGAAGCTTGCATCAGGATTTGCAGAAAAAATGTCCGGAGTTGTGGCAAACAGGTGACTGGTTCTTCCACCATGACAATGCACCTGCCCACACTGCGCAAACGTTCAGCAGTTTTTGACCAAAAAATGGCATGACCCCCCATGCCCCACCCTTCCTATTCACCCAATCTCACCCCAAGTGACTTTTTTTGCTTCCCCAATGAAAAAATCCTCAGAGGGAAATGTTTTGCTGATGTGGAAGAGGTGAAATAAAACAGCAGAAGCACTAAAAGCTATCAAAACTGACGAATTCAAAAACTATTTTGAATGAAAAAAGCATTTCGATAGGTGTATTGCATCATATGGAGAGTAATTTGAAGGTGACTGAAGTTTAAACATGTAAGAATAAATACAC
Organism: Carlito syrichta; assembly: GCF_000164805.1. Classification (NCBI taxonomy): domain Eukaryota; kingdom Metazoa; phylum Chordata; class Mammalia; order Primates; family Tarsiidae; genus Carlito; species Carlito syrichta. The sequence continues at coordinate 465,607 of NW_007252257.1, read as the reverse complement.
AATTTTTTATAAATTCAGGCTTTAGGGGGGTCCCCCCTTGTACATTGTCTGGGGTAGGGTGTAGAACCAACTCTTTCTCTGGGCTCTTCTAATAGTAAGTACTCAGTAAATACACACAGGAATAATAACTTATTTTACTCAATAATTTTCGAAGCTGGGCTCGGTGGCTCAGCCTGTAATCCCGCACCTTTGGGAGGCTGAGGTGAGTGGATTGCCTGAGCCCGCGGGTTTGAGACCCGCCTGGGCAGCGAGACCTCATCTCTACAATAAATCAAAAAATTAGCCGGGCATGATAGCGCGTGCCTGTAATTCCAGCTACTTAGAAGGCTGAGGTGGAAGGATCGCCAGAGCCCAGTAGGTCGAGGCTGCGGTGGACGGGAGCGGCCACTGCACTCCAGTCTGGGCGACAGAGTGAGACTCCAACTCAAAAAAATAATAATAATAATAATAATAATTTTCGAGTACTTTCCCCACACATTTCCTAATTTAATCTTCACAATAACACTGTAAAGTAGGTACTAAGATAAATGTCCATGTTCCAGCTAAGGAGACCGATGCTCGCAGGAGTTAAACGGCACATCCTTATTATACAGCTGGTGAGGAAGAGTTCTGTCCACTAAACTTTGCTGATTCAATGAACTCTTTGTCCTGAAAAAAAGTATCAGCTCAGTTTTTCATCTTACCCCATGGTGCATTGTATTTCAGGGTCAGGCACACTGAGTCCAAGCTTATTAGATGGTGAATAAATGGATAGATACGGTGGATGCTCTGCATAAAGTCACTGGAAAGTGAACTACTTAAGGAAAGGGAAGGAGATCTTTCATTCAAACCATTTATGGGGTGCTACTGGGTGCATTGCAGACCCAGACAACTGACTTGTCTTCATGAGGACAGGAGTTTGAGACCTTCCCCATCCTTAGCAAAAAGATGGATGTAAAACAACGAATATTCCAGTAAACGATTCACACTTTTGCTAAAATGCCACTGAAAATATGAAGCAGGGAACTCTGTTCCTGTCAGAAGGAAGAGCCATCTGCGCTCAGTGCAGGACGGCGGGCCTCATAGGAGGATACATTTAGACAGGCAGAACCCGGAGCAGAAGTCAAGGCAGATTAAGAGGGCCAAAGTGGGTGGGAATGCTTCTCACAAATAGAACTTGGCCTCGGGAGTCACAACTCCCCAGTTCTACCTACCTACCTATGAAAAGCAGGAAAGAAGGGCCACCCCTTCGGGTCCCCTTCTCACTGTGGGAGCTTTTCTGTCCTCTCAGTAAATCCTGCTTTCTAAAAAAAAAAAAGAAAAGCAGGAAAGAAAAAGCGAAGATGGGTAGTGGGGGGTGGAGAGAAAAGAGAGAAAGAAGGGAAGAAAAAGCAAAAGCGAGCGAGGGCAAGAGAGAAGTGAGAGGCCAGTTTATGTCCGTGGGGCAGAGTGGCGCGGTAGGGAAGAGCAGAGACGGGAGCCGGCGCCGATAGAGTTAAGCGGGCCCGGTCCGGGAAGGGGAAGGTTAAAGGGGGCCGTCCGGAGCGCGTCCGGTAGGCCCCGCCCACCGGCGGGCGGGGGCGTGGCCGCGCCGAGTGAGCCCTTGGATTGGCCGCGGGGAAGGCGTTGCGCTAGGACGGTACCAACGGCCGGGGACCGCGGAGGCGGGGGGTGGGTGTGGGACTGCCGGCTCAGCGCGGGG
>NW_007252257.1:413744-463195 GCF_000164805.1 Carlito syrichta | reverse complement strand
CTCGGGGTCTCCGCCGGGCGCTCGCTTGGGGCACAACTTCAGGAAATGAGATGGGAGTCCAAAGTGGGCTGCGCTTGAGATTTCATTTCCGGGTGTGATGGCCCGGCGATTGAGAGCGCAGCGAAACGTTGCCATGAGTGATGTGTGGACAGTTGTCGGGCGGCGTCCTTGATTGTGGGCTCTGATAAGAGAGTCGTTGCTAATCAGGCTTCTGTCGCCTGCCAGTCTGCGGACCGGCGAAGGCGTGGAAGCATGGAGTGAAGGGAAAGCGGAGGGGTCAGGGCATGGCTTGTCATCATGGGGTTATTAGTCCCTTTAAGGGCCATATCCCCACCGGGGTGGGTAAGGAGCGTATAATTTGGGAAAACGTGAGTTGCTTGGTGCTGCGATTTGGGACTAGGGCCAAGTATCAGTATCATCCCCACCCAACCAGCTTCCCTTCGGGGGTTTGATTTCTCATCTTGGAAGAAAAGAAAGAATGTGAGGGGTTTTACCTTTTAAATTCTAGGGCTTTTTAAACCTGTAATCTGATGAAGTTAAGATTACCATTTATTAACCATGCCTTTCCTCCTTGTGTTGTAAATTCTTGCATAAATTTCACTGAAATTGATTTCTAAAAATTGGCTTAGAGACCTCAGTGTTCTTATGTGTTGCAAACATTTCTTGAATTTATGCAGGACCTCTGAGCTAATCGTAGGGCACTTCCACATACATGATTTATTATCAGGACATGTCTGATAAACTGAGGTACGAATGGTAAAGATGCTAAATTATTTGCCCAGACTCATGGCCGATCTGAGATAAATTTGAAATTCATGTTTTGTATTAATAACTTTTCTAAAGTTTGTGAAGACATTGGACTTTGGCCCCTAGAACCATGCAGTGGAATCAGCAGGCAGCCCTTTCACATTTGAAATTGCGAATTAAAGCAGAATAAGATGACACACAGAAGTAATTCAGACTCTCACCCCACGCATTATAAAGTGTAGTGATAAATATGGATGAAGGTAAAACATGATAAAGAAATCTTGGAGTCCACAGCTTCTCTGGCTGGTGAAAATGTGACATTGATTTGCTCTGTTCGTTTCTCTAGAACTAGTAGGAAAATAGCTATGTTTTGGTAAATGAATGAAAACTTGAAAACACCTGCCCTGCTTTTCATTTTGGATACTTTTCATTAACAAATCACTGTTTTTATTCATCATCTTTATTTTCATAATCCTTTATATGATAGAATTATTTTATGTTAAGTTGATAATTCTTACTTTTAGTCCATAATCTTGATTTCCATTCATAGATTCTAACTCTTTGGCACAGCCTTAAAGTTTCTGCTTTTTTTTTTTTTTTTTTGAGTTGGAGTCTCACTCAGTCGCCCAGACTGCAGTGGCCGCTCCCGGCCCCTGCAGCCTCGACCTGCGGGGCTCCGGCGATCCTTCTGCCTCAGCCTTCCAAGTAGCTGGAACTACAGGCGTGCGCTACCACGCCCGGCTGATTTTTTGAATTACTGTAGAGATGAAGTCTCGCCAAGTTGCCCAGGCGGGTCTCAAACCTGCGGGCTCAGGCAGTTCACTCACCTCGGCCTCCCAAAGCGCGGGATTACAGGCTGAGCCACTGAGCCCGGCCAAGTTTCTGCTTTTTATCTCTTCTGAATTTTGAATTCCTAAATGAAATTTTTCTTTACTTTCAGGGCAGACTTCAGCTTCCTACGCTTTGTGTGACTATCATTTCAATGGTACTAAAGCCAGCTACTTCAGCTCTTGAATTGATAACTTTTTAAAATAGCTAACCACAGAGGTTGTCTCTTGGTGATTGCTACAATCTCATAATAGAAGCAGGAGGCTGCTCTTTGTATTCTATGGTCACACTTGCCAACAAGAAAAAGGACACAGTCTTCTGAATCTGAATATCAGGTCACTCTGAGACTAAGTGCCAAGTGGTTTTGTGGATTGGGTGAGGAGCATGTTACAATAAGGGCCTAAGGTTTGTTGTAATACTTACGATAAGATAATCTGCACTTTTTTCTCTGCATCTAACAGTGCCTAGTACATATTAGGTGTGCAGGAAACATTTGTCAGTTTAATGAATAAATGCAAAACAGTATGAAGAAGGGAAATATTCTAGTCTATATACTAAATTGTTTAATTCCTTTTTTTTTTTTCTGAATTGTGATCTCAGACTGGGGTGCAATGGCATGATCATGGCTCACCACAGCCTCAACCTCCTGGGCTCAGGCAATCCTTTCATCTCAGCCTCCCTAGTAACTGGGACTCCAGGCACGTGCCACCAGGCCTGGCTAACTTTTTATAGAGATGGAGTCTGGCTATGTTGCCTATGCTGGTCTCAAACTCCTAGGCTCAGTTGAGTCACCACACTGGGCCCTAGTTCCTCTTTTTGTCAAAAGAAGAAAAAGCCAAGAAAACAGCTTTCAGATTCCTGTTGAAAATAACATGGTTGAGGCAAGTTATTTGCTGGAGTTGCCTCAGAACTGCTATTGTGATCGCATGGTGTCCTGAGCCACCTGCAACCTAGGAGCAGGCTGCATAGGCACCAGTCAGGTGCACCCAGACTTGCTCCTGTAGCCTGCTCTGGCTAGGCTAACTGAGCAGTTGGATGGCTAGCCAATGTGTGTGCATTAATAGATGAACCGAGAGCTCTTGATTGGCCATGCCAATGGCATTGGCATTGACGCTGTGTTCTTTATTTGCATTGCGGCTGACAGACAGGACTTAACCCTCCATGAAGTGCTTCTCCAGCAGCAACTCGTTGCACACCTATGTGTCTTTTCCTCTTTCGTTCCTTTAGCTGCCTCTGTAGCCTCCAAAGACTGGTGAATTCATTGACATGGGCCTGGGGTGCAGAACGGAAGGCCTCACTTTGCAACAGAAACCAGCACAGTGTTAACGTGACTGCTAGAGCTGCCTAGAAGAGAATGTAATACAGAGATCTCACTTCTGATTTGGGCTTTTTTACCCAAAACAGAAGAAGAAATGCCTGTCTTTGAACCTAAAAAATCTTGGGGGTGCATCTGTCATCCCAGTTTGAGATAAGAAATAGAGGTTGATACAGAAAAACGACATGAGCTTTGGTGTATGTTTGAGGTCTGTACTCTCTGGCAAGGTAACAACCCCTTTAGAGGAAAGGGTGCTAATTTGGGTACATTATAAAAGGAGGTCAAGGAATATGAAATTATGAATATGTAAAGAGGATAGACCAAGCACAGGATGAGGCAGTGAAGTCTGTTGTTCCATGATCTCAAATGTTGACTTTCTGCTTTATTTTTATAACAATGCCTGTGTGGAAATTCTTATTTTCAAATGTTACAATGTATTATAGACTTTGTTTCTTTTTAGCAATGTAGCATAATCTTTTTTATTGTCTCAAGGTTGTGATTACTAGCATACTGGTAGTTAATGGGTGAGGCTTTGAGGTAATTGAAAAATGTGGCTTGTTTGCCCCCTCTGCTTTTTGAATTCTTGAGTCTCCTTTAGTCAGATTCTATGGTCTGTCTCTCCTTTCAGTGGTGAAAAGCTGCACTTTTGCTACAGTTAATGTCCCTGCTGTCTTCTTTTAAATGTGCAGCTTCTTATCTGTGGAGTAGAAACCCAGATCACTCTGCTTCCTGAACTTGAATATGAAACAGCTAAATAGGCTTATTTATGTTTTATGTTCTGCTTGCTTTTCTCTGAGGATGTGAACTTTGTATCCACTGTTTTGGCTGCCCAAAGAACTTCTTGAGTTCTTGTTTGTTATCTTTAGTTTAGATAGTGAACTTGCACTATGTATAGGTACAGTTACGTTCTTGTAGTTCTTTCTGTAGAAACAAGAAAAAAATATGGAAGAACATACTAGTGTTGGTTCTTGTTTCAGAAAGCATTGCCAGTAATATTGAAGATCTGGTCCAGCCCTGTCTTATATCATTCTTGGACAGTGTCTTGGACCATTTCCATTTTTCCTCTTAGCATTTCCAGATTGTCTTTACTCTCAACCCAGCCAATACCAGGAACCAGGTTGGCAGTAGCACTGGCCTTGGAAGGTGGCAGCAGGATGTACAGAAGGCAGCAATTTTACAGAGTATATATAATTGGTATACATAGTAGATATATCTGCGTCTTTTACTGTACTGAGTATCTGAATTCATTATAGGACTTATTTCCTTATGTCTGTGAAAGAGGCAGTCCCTAAACCAGAGTTGCCAGTTTAGAAGAGATTCCCATAACTGTAAAGGTCTCTCTCCCCTGATCTTCACTCCTTTTATTCAATGAATACTTATCGAACATACCCTGCACTGTGCTAGGTTACTTGGAAGTACAAGAGTGAATAAAACATATCCCCTGTCCTCAAGGAACTCAATATAGTAGAAGAGTTAGGTATGCTGAAAGATAGCAGAGAGAGTGTGTGTGTGTATGTGTGTGTGTGCACATGCGTGCATACACATGTGCGCGTGTGTATGTGTGTGTGATAGCAAAGGGATCATGCTTGGAGCCACCTAGCCATAAACTTCGCACAAACCTGTCAGAGGGTCTACTATTTCTGAGATTTCCTGTGGACTGTCAGCTTGACATACCCTAGAACATAGGTTAAAAATGTGAGATACTATTGTTGCATAAAGCTTATATACCTTGCCAAGAACTGTAGTGAATTGGACAGTAAAGATCAAAAGCATATGAAAAGCTAAAGGAAAATGTTATATTATTTGAAATTACCTATTTCTACACTGCACAGGAATTACATTCTATAATATGGCCTTAAATGGTGGTTATGTACTGACAGTTGAGCCATAAAATACCTGGAACTTGGGAAGCTTCATTATACCTGGCTCATTTAAAGCAAAATGCAAATTCTTATTCATTTCCACAGTGTCAAGATCAGTGAATACTGCCTGTGTTGGTTTTATAGAACAAATCTCGCTAGCAGTATGAGCTAAAAATTTTTCTTTTCATTTTTCAAAGAAGAAAAGAGTTACCCTAAACCAAGACTTAAATGGGACAGGTTTCAGGAATTGAATTTTTTTCCAAAAAGGGTGCACTCTATTGCTTATTTCATATTTACTTTCATACCCAAGAAGAAAGTCTACTTTAATGCCTTCTTAATGCCTAGTGATGGTTTTAGTTGGCTTCCTTCACAGGTAACTTGTGAGGGGATTTCACATAAGGGATTCTGAGTTTACAGATGTGTGGAAATGTTTAAGTGGAAGTGAAAATGGTAAGGAAAATCTAATACTCAGATCAATTTGAACTATGTGGGAATTAGATTTCCTATACCTGTGACTATTCTTAAGATGTAAGGACTTTAGGACATGCAAAGTTGTCATCTTTAAAACACAGAACTAACTTTCCAAACTGAAGACTTGTGAAAGACATTTTTTTAGTCTTTTTGATGAAATGGGGTAAGTTCATGCTTCCCATCTGTTTCGGAATACTGAATGTGATAGAATTGAACTTCCTATAGAAGAGAAACAGGTTGGTCACATTAGTGACGCCTCCCAGTCTTCTACTTCATGTGGCACTCACTCTGAAAGTATCCATTTGCGTATAATCTTGTCTACTTCTCAAATGTAAGAAAGGATTTGGTTCAGGGATACAAGACTACTAATTACTACCAAAGTCTTAGTAATGCAGTGTGTGTATTTAGCCTCTCATGTTACTGAGAGGACAACATTATGAGTTATTGACTCCTGTGGGAGTTATTTTTCTGTTATTCTTTCTCCTTTCTCTAAGGAGGCCATCTTTGGGTTTTTATATGGTAATAATACCTAACAAGTGTTTCTTGTGGGCCATCCAGATACTAATCTTAGCAAAACACATGTGGCCATCTCATTCATTTTTAATCACCCTGTGATTTATTGTTCTTTTTCATTTTTCATATGTGGAAACTGAGGCCCAGAGAGGTTAGAGGTTAAGCATCTCATGCTCTAGTGACTGAGCTAGCTGGGCAGACATAGGTTAGAAGTTAAATCTTTCTCCCAGATCTCACATTAGGTGGTGAAGCAGGTGCCCAGGCCCAGGTGTTCTGGATCTGGAGCACACGCCCTCAACCCCTCTGCTACAGAGAGCTTATATTTAGAATAAGTGAATTAAGAAGCTATATTTTAGGTGGAGAATTAGCAGAGAAAGAAGTATTTATAGATACTGATTAATGATATATCTTGGCATTAGTTTTTATTTTTAGTTGAAGGCCCCCATTTGAAGGTGGAAGGAAGAATAGTATGCTGGTGGTAGACAGCAGGTGACAAAGCAAGAGTGGGCTGGTTTTCTGGGGGTGCTTGGCATTTATTCGGGTAATAAACACTTGATACTGTTTAATCAGAGGTTTTGACTTCCTGTTGAAAGCACACAATACTAAGCGGAATGATTTCTGAATGCTCTTGATTTTACTTATAATCACTAACACTGACCATCAGGAGAGCCTGCATTTATTTCTAGGGAGCAGGGAATATAAACTCATAAGCTAATAATAGTGTGCACAGTGCTCGACTGTCACTACCAGTTAAAAAACAAAAGGGCAATATGTCAGACTTAGCCCAGGGTGAAACTGTGTGTGTGTCTAATTTTTTTGTACCAAAGGATGTGATTTTTGCTCTTGCTTATGCTTTGGCTGATGTATAAAGGGAAAGGAAGCTTTATGAACTGGACACCCATAGTTGTATGAATGTGTGAGGTTAGCCTTGACTGCTCTGCATAAGTACATGTGGACTTTAGTAAACGATCCAGTTGAGAATCTGTTTTTTCTTGGGTTACCTTCAAGAGATCTTTTAAATTATATATCTTCCTAAACAACTACAGAAAAAAATAGAAATGGCATATAACTTTCATAATGAGTATGTTGCTCCATGGAAGTCATTAGTAATCATTTACAAGTATGACCTAACAATTTATCAATACAATAATTATTTATACTTATTGGTTAATTTAATGTTTTGTCCCTCCCTGAGAGAGTTTTTAAATTTATTTTCCTATCTCCTCTCCCCTGATATTTTAAGTATCCCCAAAAGAGTTGATGGGGCAAAATAGATGTGAGAATGATGGGTTTTACAAACTACCCCAAAATATTGTGGTTTAAGACAGTAATTTATTTTTTCTTATAATTATGTAGGTCAGCTGGTCTTACGTTCCTCCCCACATGGCACAGGTTGGGATCACATGTATGTCTGTATTCAGCTAGGGTATCCACTAGCATTAGAATGACTCTGATAGCATCACTTCCATGTCAGACACTTCAGCTGGGGTGGCCAGAGCAGCTAGGGACTGAGTGGACCTCGCTCTCCATGTAAATCATTTGTTGTTTGGTTGCCTAGTATGAGCTTCTTTACATGGTTGCTAGATCTCAAAAGAGTGGAAGTTGAAGCTGTCAGGTCTCTTAAGGTCTAGGCCAGAACTGACACACAGTCATTCCACAGCATTCTGTTGGTCAGAGCAAGTTATAAAACCAGCCCAGATTCAGGCGGAGGAGAAACAGATTCCACCTCATGATGGGAGAAATGATGGGTGTCAGTCTGTGTAGACAGTCAACAAAAAAACTTAAATTCAAGTTATCTCTTTTTATGTTCACCAAGCCTTCATAGTTTTGCTGAAGACAACAATTACCAAAGAAGAAATTTTGTAAAAAAGATCCTTATAGTTCCTATTCAGGATTGCGGGGAGGGAGATTGTGTGCAAAAATATAATTATGTACTAGTTATTTAATAAATTCCACTCTGTTGCCTCAAATCTCCTTTGTTGCTAGTCCTCTGCATGAAGTGTTGATACTGAATATTTGCCTTGTCGTTCTTTACATTCACAAGATGTGTCACATGCCACTCATGTGATAAGAGCCTGATGTTACTGTTGAATAAGAGACAACAAAAGCGAAACTTTTACTTTTACTGAAACTTTCACTTTTAGTTACTATGAGCAAGGATTGGAATTTCTTTTCTATGCCCTCAAAAGTAGTAGTGTGAGCTTGTGACTTAATCACAGGGAAATTCAAGGGGACTCTTTTACTAATGAAGCTTGGTGGTGTGTGGAACTCCCTTGTAAGGTAGTAAGTGTTGGGGCCAGGTGTTCTCACATTCTCCTTTATCCGTGATAAATCTCTATACCAACATGCTTTTCTGTTTGTGTTCCTCTAGCTCCAGCCAAATCTTGAACAGAGGACTTTACACTAAGACCTCATTTCTTTTCTGTGAAATCTATCTATTCTTCTGTAACAACTTTATAAGTCATAAATTTGTCCTTATAAAATATTAATCAGACTCATGCCTGTAATCTCAGCACTTTGGGAGGCCAATGCAGGAAGATTACTTGGGCCCAGGAATTTGAGACCAGTATGGGCAACATAGTGAGATTGTGTCTCTACAAACAGTTTTTAAAATTAGCCAGGGGTGGCAGTGTACACCTGTAATGCCAGCTACTTGGGATGCAGAGGTGGAAGGAATGCCTGAGCTCAGGAGGTTGAGACTGTTGTAAGCCATAGTTATCCCACTGTACTCCAGCCTGGTGACAGAGTAAGACCCCAACTCAAAAAATAAAATTATCAAATGAGTAGGATGGGTGTGTACATGTGTGTGAAGAATGAAATTAACCAGCCTCTGTCACAAAACCCATGTAGCTGGTGGGGCTGAGAGTGAGACAGGGTTCAGATGGAAAATTCCTTATAAAGGTCTGCTTTCCAGAACTCCAGGCTGGGAGTTTATGCTAATTTTTAGTGTGAAGATAGTTTACAAATGTATCATTTGCACTGGCTTCTTTATATTTAATATTTTTATGTTATTACTTTGGATCTATTTGTTCTTTGAGGTAGGCTATGTTCTATATAACAGAAACGTTAAAATAAATGACCATAATATAACTGGACATTGCTGCAATGATTGAAGCATTTAGAGGAGGAACTAAGGGTTATGAAATAAAGCAGGCACTCACCTCTGGGAATCCCAGTGAGGTGTTCACTAATAGTTTGGAATGTACCCAGTGAACTTTTATTTCCTTAGTGTTTGAAATGGGGGAATCTTCATAAAAATCAGTTTGCAGAATGCTGCTCTTCTCAAATACAAAGGAAGATCATATGGCAAAGACACCCTGCCTTGGGCACCCTCTCCTCTCTCAGTCATGAAGGAGTGAAAGGGATCATTCTAAGGAGCCAAGGTTATGAAGGGGGAGGTAAGAACTACATAGAAGAGGGTAATTATACAAAGTAGAATGTAGGTCAACTCTGGTCAGAAGGAGGGATATGTTACTACAGAGTGTGAGGAGGAGCCAGAAGTGGCCTTAAGAGTTGGGCCTTGAAAGAAAGATGAGACTTTAAACAGGAGGAGATAAGAGTTTTTGAAAGGGAAGAGAAAGAGGAATGTTGAGGGAGTCCCAGCGTGAGGAATGGCGTCTGCTGAGGGCAGCTGCATGACAAGGGAGAGCCAGAGTGCGTTCCATTACTGCATTTTGGCTAAAACTAAGGAGAGAAACTGTGAGAGTGATGCCTGCTTTGAAGCTGTTCAGGATAGGCGATTAGTACCTTGCCAAGGAGTTAGTAGAATCCAAGATGGTTGAGTGAGTGGAGTGATTTTGGCTGGAACGGAGAGCCTGGAGGCCAGGCGTCTGTTCTTTCCGGGTCCAGGAGGACGTGATGAGCACCGAAGTTGGTGGCAGTAGGAATGAGAAGACAACGTAAAAAACAAGGCCAGATGTCTTACTTGTTCCACCAGAATGTGGAGACTAATCACACACAGGAGAACTCGTTCCACCTCTTTTTTTGCCCTGCCCTCACTTAGCATCTGCAGAGGTAAATAATGAAATAATATAACAATTGAACCCTTCAATTCCCTTAATATAAATGTCAATCCTAGTAGAGTGGGAGAAGTGTTTGCAGCCCTGAAATGATGATTGTGTTCTTCTGAGGCCTCTTCAAAAGGTAATGAGATTTCAAAACATAAAAGGACACAAACTTGGATTGTGAAATTTGTCTTATCTAAATTTTGGAGCTGCTAGAACTTCCTTTTGCATTGATGATTAAAACCAAAAACCCAAAATCACAGCTCTAACCTTTGTGCTATTAATAAATTCTTGGATATTGTATGTTTATGTAGCGTGTAGGAGGATTTTCTTTACTCTAAATGAATAAGAAGTTTATGGACTCATCAGACTTGAGTCCTGAAGAATGTTTTGAAGAAAGTGAAAGCCTGTTAAGGTGACCCCTCTGTGCCAGAATTATACTGCGTCTAGCTGCTGCATCTGGAGGTGCTGAGGAAGCGATTGCTTATGCAGCTAGATTTCTGTGTTGCCTTTTATCACTGCAGCCTGTGATGTGTACTGTGGAACAAATAATTGAAAAAGCTGTGTGGTTTGGGTCTTGTTAGAACTAGCGACAGTATCCGAAATCTTCTCTCCTAGCACTACGTTATCAGTAATCAGAGAACTGTTTTTACTGAGTTCCACACCAAACCTGATAACCATCACAATTACATTTTAGATGCACTTGAATTGCCTTTGTTTCAGCAAATACTGTTGTGTACTCCCTGGGAGATGATGATGAAACAAAACAGGTGGCTGGGGATAATTAGAATTCGCATTTAACTTTCTCTTTCTGCTTCCTTCATGAACATGAATAGGAAAGGAGTGGCCAATCACTGAGGATCAATTTCACTCTCACCTCCAGGTGCTGCCTTTAGGACACAGTGTAGCTCTAGTAGGCTGCTTCAGAATGTTTCTCCCGGCTATTAGGGGGCTATTAGGGGGCTATTAGTGGAGCAGTTTCAAGTTTGGATGGGAGTGTCTCAGCCTGAGTCATTTGCCCTATCTTTTTTTTTTTTGAGTTGGAGTCTCACTCTGTTGCCCAGACTGGAGTGAAGTGGCTGCTTCCGGCCACCGCATCCTCGACCTGCTGGGCTCCAGCAATCCTTCCGCCTCAGCCTTCCAAGTAGCCGGAATTACAGGCATGCGCTACCACGCCCGGCTGGTTTTTTGATTTATTGTAGAGATGAGGTCTCGCTGCCCAGGCGGGTCTCGAACCTGCGGGCTCAAGCAATCCACTCACCTCAGCCTCCCAAAGGCGCAGGATTACAGGCTGAGCCACTGAGCCCGGCTTGCCCTATCTTTTGTATTGGTTTTATTTCTTTAATTAATAGTTTGAGTTGTTAAATGAATCGGCAAGTGAAGCAACACCCTGTTATCTTCTTGTCATCCGTCTACCTCACTACTGTGCTGTCTGTGAAATACAGCAGGCCGGTGCATGTTGTTAAATGGCCCTATAGAGTGGAAAGCAATCTCTCAGCCTGCAAATGAGACTCAGTTGTGTCTTCTTGACACCCTTGCAGAAATCCTGTATTTGAAATCTTTTAACTTGAGAACTATCCAGAGTGTGGTCAGCCCACACTAGAGGCACACTTCTTTATGTCTATGACATTAATGCCCTTGTTGTATGCCTGACCATTCCAGAGTTAGCAGTGTTGCCATAGTACCGGGTTTCATTAGTTTTCTGGTCATTTTCTACTGATAGCTAGATGCACAAGAATATGTTTTTCCTTTTGTTAATTTATCCAGATTTGATTATCCATAGTTTACAGGGATTTTAATTTTGGAAAATAATTAGTGGGGGACTGGCTAAGTAGACACACGTGTCTGGCTGTTGTATTTAAATATGTGAGCAGCAGATATGACACATCCAGGATTGCTGGGTATTTGGATTTGGAGAAAGAGTTATTACTCTTTTCTGCACCCTCTTTGGCATTTTTAGGTGTGCCCATCTTACAAGATGTCATAAAAACTATATATGGAGAAGATAAGAACTGGAAAGTTGCCAAATACTGGTGGTTTGGGATATTCTAAAGTTCTTTATGGATTTGGAAAGGCAAACATGAAAATAAGGGAGTTATGTATATCTTGCTGTTTTGATTTTTTTGTTTTTTTCTCATTGTTTTGGTTATTAGGCCTGTGTGGCTAGCCATCTGGCTCCTGACTGACTCTGCATCCCAATGAAAACAGGAATATTTGTTTTACCATTTTCAGTGTACCTGATTCTTATTAGGTCCTTCCCCAGACAAGTTAATTTCAAATTATTGGACCATCTAAAGCTTAAGATTAGCAAGCCTAAAGGGGTAAAAATATATTAGAGGCTTGCAAAAATTTCAGGGGTGGAAGGAAAGAATTACTGATCACGGTTTGCTTTATACTTGGGCTTGCAGGAATTGTGGAAGGCGCTTCAGTGAAGAAATGGACCAGTGTGTATAGCCATGGACTCTCCTTACTAACCATCACCACCTGTTCTCCTTGATAAGTGAGCCAGAGAGCGGCCAGGTAGAAGGAAACCAGGTCACCATGAAGCTAAAGCAGCGAGTTGTGCTGTTAGCAATTCTCCTTGTCATCTTTATCTTCACCAAAGTTTTCCTGATTGACAACTTGGATACATCAGCCGCCAACCGGGAGGACCAGAGGGCTTTTCACCGAATGATGACTAGCTTGCGAGTGGAGCTGGTGCCCAGGCTGGACCACACCTTGCAGTCTCCCTGGGAGATTGCTGCCCAGTGGGTGGTTCCTCGGGAGGTGTACCCTGAAGAGACACCAGAACTGGGGGCAATCATGCATGCCATGGCCACCAAGAAAATCATTAAAGCTGATGTGGGTTATAAAGGGACACAGCTGAAAGCCTTACTAATACTTGAAGGAGGACAGAAAGTTGTCTTCAAACCTAAGCGGTGAGTCTTCATCTTGGAAGCTGTATGTGCTAGTTGGTTGAGTCATTTAACTTGGGACTTACATGAGTGTTTATCTCCTTCTCTTGTTAGAAGGGTAGACTAGATTTCTAAGGTCTTCTAGCGCTTAAGAGTCTGTGATTCTTTGAGTTGGGGAAGTTTATAGGAATATGTTTTAGTTCCATATAAGACTGGGTTTTTTGACAATTAGAGCTATTCTTAATTTCTAATTTATCAGATATCTACTGTGTGTCAGATATTAGAGACACAAAATGAACTGGTTAGGAAATAAGCAACTTGTCACCAAAAATGTACAATTAAAGATTGGATATCTTCATGCTATAGATGTTGCAGAGTGAGACTTACCCAGAGTTGGATTGGGTTTTGGATAGGTGACTAAAGTCCCTGGTAGTACTGAAGCTTTGGTTCTTTCTTCTGGGTTATTTTTTGTTTTCATTAATAGACTTTTTGGGGGAGTAGTTTTAGGTTTTTGGAAAAATTGAGGGGAAAGTACGGAGAGTCTCCACAGCCCTCCCCTCAGTTTTCTCTTATTAACATCTTCTTGTACAATTACGACTAATGAGCCAATACTGATAATTATTAACAGAAGTTCATAGTTTACATCAGGGTTCACTTTTTGTATTGTACATTCTGTGGATTTAGACAAATGTGTAATGTCACATATCCACCATTGTAAAATCATACAGAGTAGTTTCCTATCCTAAAAATCATCTGTGCCATACCTGTTCATCTTCCCTCCCTGCCCCTGAGCCCCTGGCAACCACTGGTCTTATTATCTCCATAGTTTTGTCTTTTCCCAAATTTGATATAGTTGGAATCACAGTATGTAATTATGTTTTAGTTTTAAAAGGCAGTTGGAGAACAATTGTATCCCAAAATGGAAGGGATCAACGTATCTGGAACTGCAAAGTATGATGTATGGATAATGTAGAAATTAGGAAAGTTAAAAATGTGGTAGACTTTGGAAAATAGAAAAGTTTGATTGGTTGATAATGTGGATAAAGTATGACTCTGTGGGCCTTGGGGTCTTCATTTCCATTGAATGCACAGCACTTGCCCAGCATAAACTAAGTACTATTGTATCTGTTCATGCTTTTCACCCTCATGGGCAGGTTGACCCTCGTGGGCAGTTTCAGTTCTTATTTCCAGAATAAGAAACTGGCTTGACTGACTTTTTGCCTTCCTTTAAGGGGGATGATGTGGAGCACCCATCATCAAACATCACTCATTTAGTTTTGAAGTGTGTGGTCCTTCTTGGTTTGTAGCCTGAGAGATTAGCAGTAGAAGCAGAGTGATGGAAAGGCAAACTAAAATCAAAAACTAAATTAGTACAGAAAGTGATGAATTATGAGCATTTTGTGTTTAAACAAAAGGAGCTCCTCTCCACACCCTCCACTTGTGCACTGGAGAATTGAGGGGACGGTGGGATATCAGAAGATGAATATTACCAAGAATGTGCAGTGTTAGATTCAGACCAGGTGCTTTGTGGATAGGCCTTGAGTGTTGGGATAAGGTGTAAGAGGAGGGAGGGGAGGCCAGAGTGATGAGTGGGGTGGGAGCAGCAGGTCAATGTATAACCTCCATCACTGCTGGCTTCAGCTCATACATAGCTCCTCCTGCCGCAGCAGCCTCCCATTACCCTTTCTTCCAGACCATCTGGAAAGCCACTTCCATTTTTCCCCAAGACCTGTATTATCACCCAGCCCTAAGACATCCAGGGACATCCCACTGCTCACTAGACACAGCCCAGCATCATGGCCAAGCCCCTCAGAGTTCTCTTTCTATACCCAACCATACCCTACCTTTGCTCAGTGTTTCTGTCCAGCTGGCTCTCCACTCCCCCACCGTCTCTTGAACAGCCCAAGTCCACTCCCAGCTCCAGGGCACTCTCCTGGCCTCCCACATAAGTGTGGCTCTCCAAGTTCTCGCACACATGGTCCTGTGCTGCTTTACACCAGCCACTATCATAGGCTGGAGAAAGTGGATATAGGCTTAAGACCACGTAAACACCTAGCAAAGTGCTATTCTGACCCCCAGGACCTCAGAGGCTCTTTAGTCCTGGTATAACTGCAAATTATTGTCCTTGGTCAGACTCTGATGTCCTTCACCAGAAGGAGAGGAGTGATTTATTGGGAGTTACTGTATGAATTTTACGGCTCTGTCAGTGACTTATGATGGATCACTCTTTGCTGAGAGGAGGATCTAAGTCCTTCCTGCTAAGTCAAGACATGCACCTTTCTTTAATAGCCACTTGTGGTTCCAGCATTTTGGTAGCCTGGTTATCCGTGTCCTACTCTCAGAGATAGAAGATATGTACAGGTAAGTAGATGACATACACAGGAATACAGTGACACTTTTACACATTTGCCTTACATTATGAAGGTGATTTTTTTTTTTTTAGTGTAGCTGTATCAATTCTAGAAATAAATTGATTTTCACAGGCAAAAACTAGAGTTATGGTGGAAAGAGAACAAGAAGACAGGGGCGTAAGAGTGGGTAGAGGTGAGTAAGTGATCTTAGGAGGTGCTGAAAAGGACCTTGAAGATCCATGAGTTCCACTTGTCATTTTACAGGTGAGGAGAATGAGATCCAGATTTCTGACTTTCTGTATTTCACACAGCTAAAACATGAGCTAAGGACTCAGACCTTCTGACTCCACTGCAAGTCTCTGATTTTGGTTCTTACTCCTTTCCCTTTTCCTCCTCTCCCTCTCTCAAAGCTCCGGGATTCCTCTAGGGTTTTGCATGTTCTTCGGGGCAGCCTTTAGACATCTTGAAAAGCTCTCTGAAGTGTACTAATGAGAAGGTGCTGTACACCACCACATATCTTCCTGTGGCTCCCCTGAAGTATGAAAACTAAAGTATTCAAGGACTGTCCTTCAGCTTTGTGGATAGTCTACACCTATGGTAGAGAGAAGAGATGAGTGCTTGAATATTGTCAGTATCTACTGCAGTCATATTTAAAGTTGACTTTTACAATTAGAGGTAGTCAGTATAAACCTAGGTAGTCTAAATAATCTTTTGCAGTAGAAACAAGAAAATACACATTTGAGTATATTGACCCTGCCAAGAAGAATCTGGTGCCCAACCAGGTTGTGATGCGTGGCTGTCATCACCAAATGATGATGGCAAATGCTTTATCCTTTTGCCTTGAAGATGTGTTTTGTAGAGACGCTTTTGCTTTGTATTCTAAGGTCATTGAAGTTGAAGTTGAAGGTCACTGCCTTTTACAGTACTGTTTTCCATTTCCCCATAGCTGTTTCAGCATTGGGGATCCAAATGTTTTCAGTGGAATAGCTCTTCTTCACTTTAATCTCAATTTATTTCAATTTCATATTTCGTCTGTGAAGCTTAATAGGTATTTTGTTTCAGGAAATGGAGGTGACCAGTAGAGGTCATAGGTGAATTAAGTATTTTTTTCTTCCCAATTAACAGGCTTAAATTGTGTCTTTTAAAATGATTAGTAGAAAGAAATAGACCAGTTTTTATTATTCTTTGCTTATGTCATGCAAATGATATAAAATCAGTAAGATTCAGTTTGAGGTGAAAGATGCCTTAGAAATTACTGTGTAGCTTAGGCCACGAGTGGTGGAATTACATGCCTGTAATCCCAGAGCTTTGGAAGGCTGAAGTAGGAGGATCCCTTGAGCCCAGGAGTTTGAGGTTACTGTGAACTATGATTGGGCCATTGCACTCCAGCCTGGAAGACCAAGAGAAACCTCATCTAAAAAAAAGAAAGAAAGAAAAAAGAAAGTACGTTGTAGTTAAGTCTCTGATATTGTAAATAAGGCATCTGAGACCCAGAGAAGAGAAAGGTTTTGTTCAAGGTTACCCAGTCACATATGACAGCCACACCCTGCACACTCACCTCTTACTGCTAGTCCAGGATCCCTTCAACTACATCTTCATAAACTTAAAAAGAGAAAACAAGAATGGATTTTCAAATGAATTTTTTCAAAAGCATCTTTGCCTTCTCATTAACAAAAACTGAGGAGTATCAGATCATTTTCCCCCAAGATAATAAACTTCTCTTATAAACCTTGCCACAGTCATTCTGCAAGCAAGTTTTAAAATTATATTTTTCTTCATTTCTTCAATTCAGTCTAATAAACATTTTAGTAGACATTTATTAAGCACCATGTGCTAAGTAACTTAACACTGTGCTGTCAATGTAAAGATGGTCCTTACCTTCCAGAAAACCACCTTATAATTACACTTAAACTACATTGAAAGCCCCTTAGAGGGGTAAAGATAACATCTCCATGTTTGATTCTTAGAATGATCCCTGAGGCAGATACAGAATTCTAGTTTCCTTCTCCATCTCATCTTCACGCCATCTACCAGTAACTCCTGCTAATCCACAGTTGTTTTCAGGGCTGACAGAGAAGATGTCTGTAGCACAATGAGGCTTGTGAAAACTTATCTTCTGCCATTCTGATAGTTCATGTCTATACCTGTGCTCCCCCTTCCCTCTGCAGGTATAGCCGAGACTATGTGGTGGAAGGGGAGCCGTATGCTGGTTACGATAGACACAATGCAGAGGTGGCAGCCTTTCACTTGGACAGGTATGTGTAATCACGATATGTATGTTTGTTTCATTTCTGTTTACAGATTTCTTCTGAAGAGGACTTGTGGACTCCTTTGAAAGATGCAACACTAATAAGTGACTCTTTATCCATTTTAGATAGCTAATTGACTACTATTAAATTTGTATGAGCTCCTTATAATTTGGTTGGCACCAGGAATACCAAAGTAAATATTTTTAACTCCAGGTTTTTTTAGGTCATTTCATTCCTGGCATGTTCTCTATCATTATCATGAGTTAAGATATTCTTGGTAAATGAACTCAAATCCCTGAATTGAATTGATCATTAATTGGGTCTGGCAGCCCTGCTGTTTTGTTTTAAGTAAGTAATGTTGACTTATTCCCATATGTTGGAAAAATATAGCATGGAATATATGATGAATGTTATTGTTCTTTACACAAAATATGCACAGCTTTAAAAACCAGAATAATTCCAAAAGAAGAGCAGATGTGAATTCTAAGTTATAAGTTAACTGGGGAAATTAACGTTTTTTCCAGCAGATTGCTAGTCAGGAACCTTGGAGCTAAACTGTCAGGTATCCCAACTACTCTTCTGACCAGTTCTTTCATCAGGGCATATTGGCAAACTTCAAAAGAAATTATTCCCAATATTTGTTTTAAAAATCAATCTATAAGGAAACCAGAAAAAAATAAAGGTGAATTTTCATCTTTTTCTGAATTAGGATTTTGTAAGCATAATTTAGAAATCACAAATTAAATAGACTTGGCTTAAATTAAAAAAAAAAATAACTTGCATGTCAAGAAACAGCAAACAACACACTAGGAGAAAACACTTGACTCTGGTGTAATCTAAGTATTAATAGCCTTAATATAAGTGTTTATACAAACCTATTAGAGAATGGGTTTAAGAACATAAGCAGTTAACCAAATAAGAATTATCAATTGCTAATAGAAAAGGGTGGGGGAAAGTTCATTCTCAACAGAAATTTTAAAACAATGGGTTACTGTTTTTACCTGTTGAAAACGACAAAGATTAAGAGAAAGATGATGCTTTATTGACAGGAATGCATTGCCATTCATATGCTGCCCGTGGCGTTGTGAATTGTTTTGATCTTTCTGTTAAGAACCTTGGCACTATGTATCAAAAACCTTAATGTTCATACCCTGTGAATGAATACCTTCTTTTTTATGCACATACCTAAGATATTTCTAGAAAGTACCCTAGAGGAATAAGCAAAAATTCAATCATGTATATACAACTGTCTTAGCATAGCATTTTCAATAGTGAAAAACTGGTTGCAACCTAAACATCTACTAATATGGAAAAGGTTAAATAAGTGTTTACAATACCATGAATTTTCACTGCCTCATTTTTGACCTTGTGGCAAAGTTGGCCAAGTCCTACTCCTCACTAAATGGCGGCTGGAATCCGGCTTTCCAACACCTCGTCTGTTTGCCTCTTTTCTTCACCACGAACCCCCTTCCTGTTTTCCACTTGCTGAACACAAGCAGGGCATGAAGATCCTCATTTCTGTGTCAATATTTTGTATTACCCAACACACTAATTTTTGTCACTATGTATGTAAAGTGATATCTCATTACTTTATTTTGTGTTTCCCCAGTTACTGGCAAAGTTTATCTTTTCACAGCAGGACACCTATGTGTTAGCTTTTAAAGTATTCTTTGTACAAAAATTGTTGCTTTTGATGTAAATTAAATATAATGTTTCTGTTTGTGACTTGTGCTTTGGGGATCTTGTATTTAGAAGTCCTTTCTTCTACTGCAAAGCTTGAGAGATATTCTTATGCAAATTCCCTCTTCCTTTTGCTAAGTGCCACTCTAGCTGGCCTCAAGTGCTACTGTGATATTGTCCCTCTGCACTAAACTGGCTGCTGTTCTTTGGCCTGGCAGTGGTCAGTGGAGAGAAAAAATACTTTCCAGTTTAGCCAGGCACTGTGGCTGTCACCTGTAGTCTAGCTAGTTGGGTGGCTGAGGCAGGAGGATCACTTGAACTTAGGAGTTTGAGGCCACAGTGAGCCATGATGGTGCTACTGCACTTCGGCCAGAGTGACAGAGATATGTCTAAAACAAAACAAAACTTCCCAACCTTTTCCATTCATGGCTTCTGAATTTTCTGCTTTGGGTTGCTGTTTCTCCATTGCATTCAGATTTAACCACCTTTCCTTGCCTGAGGGTCCTCTCTATTTTTATGTTATTTTGACAAATCTTGTTGATCTTGCTTTTGTGACTTTTCTAACATTGGGTTTAGGACACAACAGCAGCCCTAAACTTAGATAGCTGTTTTTGAAGGCTTTCTAATGTTGTAAGAAAAGTTCCATGATTCAATGATGGGTAAAAACCAATATATGAAACTGCATACAGTATAATCTCCATTGTGTGTATATGTGTAAGTGTGGGTGTTTGTTTATATATAGACGTAAAGGGGAAAAGTGCTCATATGCCTAAATGTCAGCACTTTGAGTTATTCCAGGTTGTGGGATTCTGAGTGGTGTCTGTTTTCTTCATTTATACATTTTCTGTGTGTTCCTCATTCTGCCCCTCCAACTTTTCTTCAGTGAGTGTGTATTTTTTAATCAGGAAGTCTCATTTTTAAAAAAATGATTTTATTTTATTTTTTTGAGTTGGAGTCTCATTCTGTTGCCCAGACTGGAGTGCAGTGGCCTCTCCTGGCCACCACAGCCTCTACCCGCTGGGCTCCAGTGATCCTTCCGCCTCAGCCTTCCAAGTAGCTGGAACTACAGGCGCATGCTACCATGCCTGGCTAATTTTTTGTTGTATTGTAGAGATGAGGTCTCTCCAAGTTGCCCAGGCAGGTCTCGAACCCACGGGCTCAGGCAATCCACTCACCTCAGCCTCCCAAGGCACGGGATTACAGGCTGACCCACTGAGCCCAGCTAAAAAAATGATTTTTTTAAACACTGAGGTAGTGCTTTTAGATCATTAGACAATGGTATCTTCAAGTGTGTTAATATTTAAGTTGCTATGTGGGTTTATTCTTTTTGGTCAATCTGCATAGTCTTTTGTTAATATGCTATCTCATTTAAAGCTTTGCATTCAATATGAGTTCTTTCTAATGCTTTGTTAAAATTTAATTTTAATTTTAATTTTTTTTTTTTTTTGAGATGGTATCTTGTTCTGTCACCCAGGCTGGATGGCAGTAGTGTGTTCATGGCTCACTGCACCTTTGAACTCCTGGGCTCAAGAGATCTTCTTGTCTCAGCCTCCTGAGTATCTAGGACTAGAGACATCTATCACCACACCTGTCACTATGTTGCCCAGGCTGGTCTTAAACTCTTGACCTCAAGTGGTCCTTCTGCTTTAGCCCCCAATGTGCTAAGATTATAGACATGAACCACTGTGCCTGGCCTGTTTTTAATTTTGTTGTGAAAAATTTCTGACAAACAAAAGTATAATGAGCCCATATACCCACTCCCTAGACTTAACAACTGTTCACATTTTGCCTGATTTGCCTTGTCCTTTTTGCTGAAGTGTATATGAAAATAAATTACATACATCTTGACGTCAGATGCCTAAATATATGTACCTCTAAGAAATGAGATTTACCTACCTAGCTATAAAATTCTTATACATTTAACATGATTAACCATAATTTTTGAGACTGTTATTTAAAATATATTCCTAAAGATTTTTCTCTTCTGTTCTTCAACCTCCAAACCAGGATTCTGGGTTTCCGCCGAGCCCCCTTGGTGGTTGGCAGATTTGTTAATCTTCGGACAGAGATCAAGCCTGTTGCCACGGAGCAGCTGTTGAGCACATTCCTAACTGTAGGTAAGAAGATTATAGAGGACATTCAATTAAATGGGGCATTGTTGAACAAGCTGGTTGATTTTTTTTTTTTTAATTTCTATTTTAAAGATGTGGAGTATAGTTCAGGTTTAGGTATACAAATGGTCTTTGTATAGGTAAAGTTTGGGCCTCTTTTGTTCCCCATTTCACCTGATGCTGGTTGATTTCTTTTAGGAACTGACGAACCCATGGGAATACAAAAGCAAATCTGACAACCAGTTATCAAGTTACTCAGGAAAATGAATCTAGAGGTAGATAATAGGATATGGGAAGTTCTCCCCAGTGCACACTCTATGGTAAAGTAGGAAGTGAGGTCATTTACTGAGAATGAAAGTTGTTGGTAACTTTATTTCCTTCTGCTTTGTCTTACAGCCAAATCTCAGACTCAGAATTTGACCTAAATTGGTCATTGTTTATATATCATTGTCTCCGTTGTTTTATACACACGTAGGGAAGGGTCTCCTGTCTCCTTAGAATTGAGGAAATCTTAAGGCAACTCTGTAAGGAGGTCAGAAATTTTCTCTTGTAGGGTTGCTTTTAGGCCTGGAAGTTCTGCAGGAATTAGCCTGTAACTCACTGCGCATGGAACTGCTGTGATACCTCTGACCTCTGTTTTCCACGATCTTATTCTGAGGTTAGGGTTCTGAGCTAAAATTCTCACTCCTGTTCTCCTTGTGGGCATGGTGAGAATGGGAAGAATTCAGAGGTGCTTTGGTCTCTTGTTTCAGCCTCTTCGTGGTGACTCTTTTTCAGTGATATGGTGCTCTGTATTATAGTATGACTGTTGAAATAGACATTGCAAGATGAACTTCACCTTGCTTTTTGCTAGAATGAATGAATTTACATTTAAAATGAAGTAAAACTGAATGTTTAAAGAACTGTGACAGATTTATCGTTCAGAATTTAAACTTATGAGGCTTGGCCTATGCTTTTCTTAAAGCTAACCAAAAGCATACAGTGTCATTGGTTTGTTTCAGAATTTTCTAATCACCTTTGATTGTTCAGTTTTATGCTCAGCAAACATAAATTCCTGATGGGTGCTGGGATAGAGAATGAGGTCAAGAAGAATAAGCCAAGGTCCTTGCTCTTTAGAGACTCAAGAAGGTTAACTCTCACAGATTATATGAAGTGTGGAGAAGGGAGAGGCCAGAAAAAGGTTCATAGAGGAGGTTATTTACACTTGGACTGAATATTGAAGGGTCTATAGGAGGTATAGCAACCTGAAGGTAATGCAGGCTTGGTTTATTCGGGATCCTGTGAGCTTCCAGATACCCTCCAGCACAAGACAGGTCTAGGGATTTGGCTGGAGGTGAGATTTTTTTTATAATGGACTGACCTTACTTAGCCCAATCTTGGTTTGTTGTGGTTGTTGCCTTTGTGCTTTTAAGACTTTATATTTTTAGAGTAGTTTTAGGTTCACAGCAAAATTGGGAGGAAAGTACAGAGATTTCCCACTTGCTCTCTGCCCCAGCATATGCACAGCCTCCTCCATTATCAACATCCTCATCAGAGGCCTTCCTTTAAACTGGTGAGCCTACATTGACACGTCATAATCACCCAGAGTCCATAGCTTACACTAGCGTGCACTCTTGATGTTATGCATTCTGGCATGTATACATCACAATAGTATCACACGGTATTTTTCACTGGTCTAAAAAGTCTCTGTGTTCCACCTGTTTATCCCTCTCTACCCCTCTCCAATCTCCTGGCAACCACTGATCTTTTTACTCTCTCTGTAATTTTGTCTTTTCCAGAGTATCATATAGTTGAAAACACAGTTTATAGGTTTGTCACATTGGCTTCTTTCACTTATTAACATGCATTTAAGGTTCTTCCATGTCTTTTCATGGCTTGATAGCTCATCTCTTGTTATTGCTGAATAATATTTCATTGTCTGATGTACTACAGCACCTACTGGAGGGCATCCATTCATCTACTGAAGGGCATCTTGGTTGCTTCCAACTTTTGGCAACTGTGAGTAAAGATGCAATAAACATCTGTGCAAGTTTTTGTGTAGACATAAGTTTCCAGCTCTTTTGGGTAAATACCAAGGAGTGTGATTTCTGCGTCATATGGTAAGAGTATGTTTGGTTTTGCAAGACTCTCTCAATCTATCTTCCAAAGTGTACTATTTTGCATTCCCACTAGCAATGAATGAGAGTTCCTTTTGCTTCACATTCTTGCCAGCATTTGGTGTTGTCATAGTAAGGATTTTGGTCATTCTGGTGGGTATTTAATAGTATCTTGTTTTAATTTGTATTTCCTTGATCACATATAATCTAGAGTATCTTTTCATATGCTTATTTTCCATCAGTATATCTTTGGTGAGGTGTCTGTTGAGGTCTTTGGCCCATTTTAAAATTAGGTTGGTTGTTTTCTTATTGTCAAAGAACTTTTAACTTTTTTGGATAACAGTCCTTTATCAGAATGTGTCCTTTGTAGGTATTTTTTCCCAGTGTGTGACTTTTCTTTTCCTTCTCTTGACACAATTGTTTTATGTATTACTAGATACATTGTTATAATAATGACTAAATTCTTATAGCCCTTGCACCCTGACAAAGCACTTTCACACTGTCACATTATCTGATTCTCCTGACAGGAGAGTGTACTAAGTAGGGGGGATATTACCCGCCTGAGAAAGACTCCAGAATCTTTCATCTGCTTATAGTTTTTATATTCATATTTTCAACAAAACTTTATTTCACTTCTGTGTAACAGGTTTTGAGTGAGATGCTGAATATACAAAACTGACCTTCCTGTTTTCAAGGAATTTTGTCTGATGTGGAAGCGAGGCATGTACAAAGGGCCTATGGAGTATAGAAGGGAGAGGAGGTGACCTAGAAGTTAGGGTCAGGGTAATAGTTAATTGGTAAAGGTGACCTTTTAATCAAGTATTAAAGGGGGAATAGCAGTCCCGCATGTAGATATAGTGGGAAACGACATTTGAGGTTTGGATTCTTTACATTTTTTGTGCCATAGACCCTTTGGCAGTCTGGAGAAGCTTATGGATCCTTTTTCAAAAATAATATTTTTAAATACTTAAATTAAAATACATAGACTTATAAATGAAACCAATAATAATAAAGTATATTTTAATATCAAAAATTACAAAAAGGAGATTTATGCTTTGTTATTTAACACATTAAATTAGATCTGGCAAAAATCTAGTCACTACCATAATTTCACACTATGAATAGTATTTTGAGATAACTACAACAGTGCTTATACAGCATGAAGAAGCTGTGATTTCTTGTAGTCACGGACAATGCTGATATGCTGGTTTGCTCCCTACCATCAAAATGGACGAAATGCTCATTTTCAGGTAGAGGTTATTAAGAATAAAGATGTGATTTTGTTCCCATCCAGCTCTTGGACCCTGTGAGTTAACCCTGTTCCAGGTGGAGGACAGAGTGTGAACCTCTCAGTGTGAGCACTGAGAGGACGGCATGCCAAACTCGGGAGACTGTGCAGTTTAGCTGGAGGAGAGGGTATGTGTAGGGTTGGCCGGTGAGGAAGGCCGCTGGTCAGGACAGTGTCACTGACGGGCCTGTGCACACGCTTAGAAGTCAAGGCTTTCTCTTCAGGCTCTTGAATTTAGAAAACTCATTGTGGTTACATGGAGGAGGATGCTTTGGGAAGGTAAGATTCAGGAGCTGAGAACACTCAGGGCTGTGTGGAAATTCTTATGTGATAAAAAAACAGAACTAAAGGAGGGCAGGGAATAGAAAGATGTAAGAGCTATTCAAGAATTGGAATGGAAAGAATGTGCTGAACGTTGGGGCTGGGAGGGTTAATGGAGAGAGGAGGAAATTCAGAAAGACTCCCAGGTTTCTGGTTTGGGTAACTAAGTGAATGTGGAGCTGTTCACTGTTTTAGGAAGTATAGAAAGCAGCAGATTTAGGGAGGTGGAGCAGAGGAAGATAATGAATTTAATTTTGGATATTTTGTTTCCTTGACAGGAACATCCAGGAGTAAATGTCAGCTAGTCATTTAGAAACTAAAGTCTAGAGCTTAGGAGAGAAGTCTAGGCTGGAGGCGTAGATCTTATTTTCACAGTTAGGAGTTCACCCAAGGAGAGAATGGAGACTGAGGTGGTCAGAAAACTAGTTTCTAAAAGTTTGGCATATCCAGGAACGAGTAAGAGGTTTAGAGACTCAGGCTCACAGCATGAAAACAGTGATATTAAGCTCAGCAAGGCAGAATGAACCATGGCATTAATAATAAATAGCCCTGACTGGGCTCAGTGGCTCAGCCTGTAATCCCAGCACTTTGGGTGACCGAGGTGAGT
Source organism: Carlito syrichta (assembly GCF_000164805.1). NCBI lineage: Eukaryota > Metazoa > Chordata > Mammalia > Primates > Tarsiidae > Carlito > Carlito syrichta. The sequence goes on along the minus strand of NW_007252257.1, from coordinate 437,858 downwards.
AGATTGCCTGAGCCCGCGGGTTCAAGACCCACCTGGGCAACTTGGCGAAACCTCATCTCTACAATAAATCAAAAATTAGTCAGGCGTGGTAGTGCGCACCTGTAGTTCCAGCTACTTGGAAGGCTGAGGCGGAAGGATTGCTGGAGCCCAGCAGGTCGAGGCTGCAGTGGCCGGGAGTGGCCACTGCACTCCAGTCTGGGTGACAGAGTGAGACTCCAACTCAAAAAAAAAATAAAATAAAATAATAATAATAATAAATAGCCTACAGGGAGTGGGTTCTGATGTTGTGTTAGGTGTTGTACTGAGCATTGTCATGGGTTGTGTCATTCATTCTTCACAGCCCAGTGGTGAAGGTGCTGTTATTATCACCATTTTTTTTTTTTAGTTTTTTGAGTTAGAGTCTCACTCTGTTGCTCATGCTGGAGTGTAGTGGCACTCCTGTGGCCACCGCAGCCTCAACATGCTGGACTCAGGTGATCTTTTTGCCTCAGTCTTCCAAGTAACTGGAACCATAGGCATATGCCACCATGCACAGCTAATTTTTTGATTTATTGTAGAGATGAGGTCTTGCCAAGTTCCCCGGGGTGGTTTCGAACCTCCGGGTTCAGGCAATCATCTTGCCTCCACCTCCCACAGTGCTGGGATTAGAGGCATGAGTCACTGGGCCCGGCTCTTGTCTGCATTTTACAGGGGGTGCTTAAAGATGAAATTATATGCCCAGAGTCTTGCAGTCTCATGATTAAGGTACCCTGTACCCTGTATGTTAACCCCAGAAAGCTGACCCCAGGTCCCAGTTTCTTTTTTTTTTTTTTTTTAGTTGGAGTCTCACTCTGTCACCCAGACTGGAGTGCAGTGGCCGCTCCCAGCCACCGCAGCCTCGACCTGCTGGGCTCTGGCGATCCTTCCACCTCAGCCTTCCAAGTAGCCGGAATTACAGGCATGCGCTACCACGCCTGGCTGATTTTTTGATTTATTGTAGAGATGAGGTCTCGCTGCCCAGGCGGGTCTCGAACCCACAGGCTCAGACAATCCACTTACCTCAGCCTCCCAAAGGTGCGGGATTACAGGCTGAGCCTTAACCAAGGCACCATACTCCCTTCCAGTTATAAAGATTCTTATTTACACACCTCAAGAATTTGGATATTGTCCCTTAGGCAACAGGTTTCCTATACCAAGCAGTGTTTTGAGTTTTTTTTTTTTTTTAATAGAGGTGAGATCTTGCTTTGTTGCCCAGGCTGGTCTTGAACTCCTGGACTCAAGCAATCCTCCTGCCTTGGTCTCCCAAAGTGCTGGGATTACAGGCATGAGCCACCGTGTCTGACTTTTAAAAAAAAATTTTCAAATCAATAATATATTAATACAGTTCAACTTTCAGTGAAATTCAATAAAAAGCTTTCCTCTCATCCATCTGGTTTCTTCTTTTTCTCCCAGTGTCAACCTTTATTAGTAACTTCTTTTTTGTATGAAATATATTTTTATTTAACTACCATTTGATACAGCATATAGCACACTGTACTTTTTCATCTTTTATATTCTGAGAAATATTTCCATAGCACATGTAAAGAGCAAGTCCCCATATTGGACTTAGATGTTGCTCCAATATTTTGTTTTAACAGCAAGCGTTGCCCAGAATTACCTTGTACATACTGTTATTCTACTTATGAGCACGTCTTAGACATGGAACTGCTAAGTCAAAGGGCACATGTACCTTAAATGTTGATAGATGTGGCCACATTATTCTACATAGAAGTTTAACCAGTTGACATTCCCAGTAGTGATATCATCAACAACATGTTTTCAGACTTTAAAAAAAAATTTTATATGTAGCATGTTTTTAAGAGCCATTTGCACCTTCCGTTAACTGTCTTTTCATGTTCTTTGCTTGTTTTGTGCTGTCATTGGTCTTACCAGTTTATAGGGGGGATAGTCCTTTGTGATATGAGATGTAAATATTCTTTCCCAATTGTTAAGTTTATTTTGAATTTGCTTATGATTTTTTTTTGCCTTGTAGAAATTTTTGTTTTCAAATGTAGTCAATCAGCCTTTATGATCAATTTTCTGATTTTGAATCATAGTAAGCCTTGCTCAGTCCAAGGTTATGGAATAATTCTGCCTTATTTCCTTTAGTACTTTTATAGTTTTCCCCCACATTAAAATTTTGATGTAGTTGAAATTTATCCTGGCATGTGGAATGAAGTATGGCTCCAATTATTTATTTTTCCTCGATTACTATCATTTGTTCCAATAGCATTTATTAAAGAGTCCACCTTTTTTCTGCAGTAATAAATTTTCATTTGTGTGTGCTTTAGTTTCTAGACTTCGTATTCTGTTCCATTGGACATTGTGTCTATTCATGAGTTAGTCTATACTGCTTTAATTGTTGAGGCCTTAAATGTTTTAATGTCTGGTCAAAATAGTTGAGTTTTCTAGAGGTTCTTGTTTATTTTTTGTTATGACCTTTAAAATTGCCATGTGTAGTTACATTAAAAGATTTGCTAGTGTTTCTGTTGAGATAAAGTTAAATGTATAATTTTTTATATTTTTATAATTATAAACATTATAAATGTGGCATGTCTTTCCATTTGTTCAATCTTCTTTATCTAGAAAAGTATTCAAAGTAAAGGAGAATGATGTAAACAACTTGTGGTGAGTATAGTTGGTTAGTTTCTATTTACTGTGTACTGTGCCAGAGGTGAAGTTAGAAACATTAAGTGTAAATATTGCTTTTCTCCTTAAGGAGACACACACATAAGAACATAAACAGTCACTGAAGGAGATGAGGATTTTTTTTTGTTGACAGTATAGGAAATTAGCTTATTTGATGGCTGTATTTCATGGGGTTGGGAGCATACAGAGAAAACATTGCCTTTTAATGTTTTTATATTTTAAACTTCCTATTTTGAAGTTATTTTAGATTTATATAAAAGTTATAGAAGTAGTTCAGAGTTCCCCAGATCCTTCACCTTCAGTTGTTAATACTTCTAAACCATTTGAGAATAGATTGCAGATATGAATGCTCCATTACTCCTCTTAATTCTTCCTTAAAACTTTGGTGAGTATTTCCCAACCACCAGGACACCCTGCTACAAACCACATTCAGCCATCAAAATCAAGAGATTAACACTGACCTGATATCACCATCTAATCCATAGACACTATTCAGATTTTGCCACTTGTCCTTGTATGTCTTGTATAAATCTAGGAGGCAATCTAAGGTTAGATCACATGTTATATTCAGTTGTTTTTCCTTTTTAGCCTCTCTCAGTCTTTAATAATTCCTCACTCTCCTGTTTTTTATGACCTTAACATTGTTGAACAGTGCAGGCAGTTACTTTATAGAATGCCTCTCAATTTAGGTTTGTCTGATGCTCCCTCATGATTTAAAATTTTGGGCAGAAATACCAGAAAAGTGATATTGTACTGTTCTCTGTATGTTATAGTAAGAGGTACATGATGTATATGTATTGATATATCCCATTGATGGTGATATTAAGTGTTAGCATCACTTAAGATATTATCACTTAAGAAAGCGGGTGGCTCCAAGTTTCATCAGTGTAAAAGTAGTAAGTATTCTGTGTTTACTAATAAGTTGTTACTGAGTACTCTGTAGGGAGCTACTGTAGAACTGTAAATATTCCGTTCCTTATCAGACTGTTACTGACCAGTTTTAGCATTTATTTATAATTTTTGTTAGAATCAGTTATTATGACAGTTGCCAATGTTGATTTTTTTTTCATGTTCTCAGCAGTATCACCAAATAATGATTTTTAAAATTCTATCATTGCTTCTAGACTTATTAGTTGTCATTCTATTGAGAGGTAGAACTGCCCCCATCACAGTTTATTTATACTGCTATGAATTCACAGGCTTAACTTACTCAGAGTTACAATGTGTTGCTAATGATATTTATTTTGATGTTCAAACGGTCCCAGATTTGGCCAGTGAGAACCCTACAAACTGGCTCCCAGGTCACTTTGGAAGGACTCCGTCATTCTCCCGGCACTTCCTTACAACTGGCATAGTAACACTATGATCCAGGCTCATCTTGTTCTTTCCCTACTCCAGCCATGGAGTCAGCTGTTTCTTCAAGGAGCCCTGGTTCCTTTTAATGTAGTGTTAGATGGTATTTAGAAACTCATATGTAAGTGCTAGGTATCCTCATTACTACCTAGGTGTCATCGTTTTCAGGTTTTCTTTAAGGCAGCGTTAAGGAATGTATGTGTGTGTATAGATATATAATATATATAGATAGGCACATACACACACACATCTCTGTCTTTTTCTATATCTGTGTTTGTGTATTAAAACCATCAATTCATACCAATATTTCCAATTCTAATTCAGCACCACAGGATTTATTCTGGCCTTTTCCCTTTCTGTGGTTCAGCTCCCTTCTCCACCTTTGAGAAGCCTGGTTCTTTTATGCTCAGTTCTTTTTTGTTCAGCCTCCCTCTTTCCCCTGCCCCCATGTGTAACCACACTTCTAGCGACACTTGGTCCAATGTGTGTGCCCTCTCACCCTTCCCTGAGCACTCTGGCCAAAATCTCAGCCCTGATGAAGGAGAAGAGGACTCTTTCCTTTCATGAGAGTGAGTCGAGGATGAGAGTGAGTCTCTCTCCTGGGAGAGAGCCTGGGTAGAAGGGACACAGAAGGGGAGGGTAACTTACTTTTTTGTATATACACTTTGGTACCTTTTGAATTATTTTACACCATATACTACTTTATTACCTATACAGGAAAATAAATGTTTGAAATATAGTAAGTTCAGGATTTTTGTTTTCACTGCCTGTTTACTCAGCTACTTTCTTCAACATCGTTTGGGGGAGAATTTGGAGTCTTCGTTTTTTCCTTATGTGTATTTGGCTCCTTTCTGTCCTTTAGGAAAACAATACTTGTTTCTATGGGAAATGTTATTACTGCCGAGAAACAGAGCCAGCATGTGCTGATGGAGACACAATGGAGGGTTCTGTCACACTTTGGCTTCCAGATGTGTGGCCTCTGCAGAAACACCGACACCCGTGGGGCAGGACTTATCGGGAAGGCAAACTGGCCAGGTAAATGCTCCTGAGAACCATGGTTTCATCCTCCCCTGTGCCTGGCCAGGTGCCAACCCTGCAGAGAAGCCAGCAGTTCTGTCCAATAGTGAAAAGAACTTGTAGGGTCGGGGCAAGCCCATTAGGTTGGGGCTCTGTCTTCTCTTTGCTTGTAACAGTGACAGGTACAGTGTTGGCACTCAGTAACCCTGGGAATGCGACTTGCCTCCAGGTGGGAGTATGATGAGAGCTACTGTGATGCAGTAAAGAAGACGTCCCCTTATGACTCTGGCCCACGCCTCTTGGACATCATTGATACAGCTGTCTTTGACTACCTGATTGGCAATGCTGACCGCCATCACTATGAGAGCTTTCAAGACGATGAGGGTGCTAGTATGCTTATCCTTCTCGATAATGCCAAAAGGTAAGACCAGCAGCACTGTTCTTGTCCGTTAGGGGTTTTCTGTTTAAAGAAAACACACTTTATAGGGTATCCTGGAAACATCCAGAACCCACTTGATAGATGGCATCCTTTTTTCCCCTTGGGTTCTATTCTGTTGGCACTCATCCTTCCTTCCACAGGGATCTCAGGACTTAAAAAAAAATTAAAAAGTGATTCTTTCAAAGGAGTCGAAAATGCTGAGTGTTTTCAGAGACAACTGTAAACCAAATTCTTTAATTTGTTATTAGCTGCATCATTCTTTCATGACTGTGATGCTTAGAATCTTGAGAAATTCAGATTTAATAGAATGTGGAATTTTTTTACTATTAAATTCTATCCAAAGTTCCTTGCAATTTAGAAAACCTATTAAATAAGATGTTTTGCTATTTTTATGTCAGTCTAGGCCCATATTTTTGTTAACACGGAAAAAGTAGTTGCTTAGTGATTTTATATATATAAAGACAAGTTACTTTTATCTTGAGTAAGACAAGTTTGTTCATTTTAAATAAAGAGAATGTCTGTATTTTTTTTAGGCCTGAGCTATTTGGAGAGCACAATGTCCTTCCACTCTGCACCCTGCGTTCTCCATGTGACCATTCAGTGCTGTACTTCTAGTTACATTTAATAAATGTTTGCAGAATAGAATGCTTTCTTGGAGCCCAGAATTATCCAGGCACAGGTCACTACTGTTAATATTGGCTTCTAGAAATAAGCCAAGACATGAATCTTCAGCAAAGAGTGCTTGGGCAGTATTTGCTAATGATGCTGCTGTCTTATACTGAACACTAGGCACCTTGTGCTCCTTGAAAGATGGTGACAGCCACAGAAAGTGAAAGGCCAGCAAACACTGCCTCTCCCTCCACCCCATCACAGCAAAGGTCGTACTGAATATGTTCCTGAACATCTTTATTCTTGCTTATAAAATGATCACTTACAAAAACAATCAGGTAGCCGGGCTTGGTGGCTCAGCCTGTAATCCCGCGCTTTGGGAGGCTGAGGTGAGTGGACTGCCTGAGCCCGCGGGTTCGAGACCCGCCTGGGCAGCGAGACCTCATCTCTACAATAAATCAAAAAATCAGCCGGGCGTGGTAGCGCATGCCTGTAATTCCGGCTACTCGGAAGGCTGAGGCGGAAGGATCGCCGGAGCCCAGCAGGTCGAGGCTGCGGTGGCCGGGAGCGGCCACTGCACTGCAGTCTGGGCGACAGAGTGAGACTCCAACTCAAAAAAATAAAAAAAAAATCAGATATGCTTCGATATACATGATATATTTGGTATATATCAAAATAGTTGTTGTCTTAGTCCGTTCGGGCTTCTATAACAAAATATTTTAGACCGGGTAGTTTATAAACAAGAGAAATTTATTGCTAACAGTTCTGGAGGCTGAGAAGTTCAGGATCAAGGCACCATAAGATCCAATGTCTGCTGAGGGCAGGCGTGTACCTCATAGATGGTGCCTTCTACTCATCCTCATATGGCAGAAGAGACAAATAAGCTCTCTCTGACCTCTTTTATAAGGGCACTAATCCCATTCATAAGGGCTCCATTCCACCTCTTAATGCTATTGCATTGGGGATTTGGTGTCTACATATGAATTTGGTGGAAACACGAGCATCCAGACTATAGCAGTGGCCTTTACCTTATATTTTTGGACAACTTACACTGTACTGAGGACTACCAGATCCTCCAGCTATTGATGTGAGCTTCTGGGAAAAGAGTAGATGATTGACAGTTTTTCAAGAATCAGTTCTCCTTTTCTAACTGAATTACTGCTAAGATCATATTTACATCTTCTTCGAATCAGTGTTTTTTCAGCCTCTGTGAGCAGTTTTTCCAGTTTGCATCTGTGTATGTACTTACTTGTAGGGAATAGGACCTGGGTAATTTTGGAGTATAACAAGTGACTTCTTTTTATAAGTAATGGCCATCTGCTTGTTTGCAGGACCTCATATGAACAGCCTTTATTTATCTGCTGCCCTTGGACTTTTGCAGACTTGGGCCTTCAGTTTCTCCCTTGTTCTGTGAACTCCACATCATGTTCGCCATGGCTGTGATCTAGCACCTTGTAGTGTCTGAGTGGGAAGAGGGCCCTCGTCAAGAGTATGCTTGTTGTTAGATACTTCAGAACAGGCTAAAATTCTGTGTTTAACTAGTCATGCCCTGCTTGTTTTCAGTTTAATTGATTTGAGCTGCTGGAGCAGGAAATTATCTATGATTACATTTGAGTTTTATATAGAATTTGCAGCTGCTTTGATGCTAAGAAGGAGGCTGGTACTTCCACCTGATTCACTCAGTTTTCATTTAATTTTCAGCTTTGGGAACCCCTCACTGGATGAAAGAAGCATTCTTGCCCCCCTCTACCAGTGTTGCATGTAAGTTACGCATGGCAAATGCATGTTTCTAGGCTCAGTAACAGCATGCCAGCTTTCTTGGCCTTGAATCTCTCTGACACCTGAGCAGTGCTTTTCATACTTCTCCAGTGTAGAACCCCTGAGAGTCTGTGAGGGGGATCAGGGAAAGGTGGAGGCAGGTAACTCAAAGCTCAGAATTCACGTCAAATTGTGTATAAATAGAAGTTTGTAGTCTATTCAGCAATACATATCTATGCTTGGTTTAATATCAGAATATAATCAACCCCCCAACACTTCCCACTCCCCTGCCAAAAAAATAAAAATAAACTGGTAAAATCTGTACCCCTGATTGCTGCACTTGGTTTACCTTGTGGTTTAAGTCCTCTCTCTTGCCCAGCACATACCTCTTGCGGTTTTCATATCTATTTTTTTTTTCTGAGTCAGAGTCTCACTCTGTTGCCCAGGCTAGAGTGCAGTGGAACATTTATAGCCACCGCTGCCTCAACCTACCGGGCTCAGGTGATCCTTCTGCCTCAGCCTTCCAAGTAGTTGGAACTACAGGCATGTGCCACCATGCCTAGCTAATTTTTTGATTTTTTTATAGAGATAAGGTCCCACCATGTTGCCTAGTCTGGTCTCAAACCTGTGTGCTCAGGACAATCTTCTCACCTCTGCCTCCCAAAGTGCTAGGATTACAGGTGTGAGCCACTGAACCCGCTGCCTATCTAAATTTGAAATTGTTTGAACCAAAAGTAACTTTTTCCATAAGTATTTAATGTTTGCTTTTTAAAAAAGAAACCTCTGTATTTAGAGAACAAAAAAATTAAAAAGTAAGTCAAGAAAACGAGATAAAGGCTGGACTCTAAGAAGCTTCTTTTCAGATCATCACTCTTGGAGTGATTTTAAAATAGATACATCAAGAATCTGCCTTGCTGGCCTACACCAGCAAGCAAGTCCAGGTACACCATCTACTGCTGGTCAACTCCCAGAAACACTCGTGTTGCTTAAGCCTCCTCCTGACAATTGGTCAGTTTTTCTTTTTGTTCTTTTTTTAATAGCAACAAATTTCTGCAGTAAGTTACAGTTTACCCAAGCAAGCCTTAATTATCTTCATTAATGTTGGGAAGCAGCGATACGTACAATCAAGAGTACACAAATATGTCTTTGAAGGAGATATTTTTGTGATAATAGTCACCTGTATCTATCTGGTCCAATCAGGAGATAGAAAAGATACAATGTGTTAAACAGGGGTGTTTAATATAAAGAATTACCAAATTCTAATACAAGAGTAACTATAAAGAAAACTAGAGCTGAGGGAGAGTACCCAAGGAAGGACAAACTTGGAAGGGGATCCCCTCACCAGAGGTGGAGTTTGGACCTTGGTGGAAAAGGTGTAGTTTAGTCCTCTGGATAGCAGAGAAGTTTGCTGGTTTGCAAATGCTGATCAAGCCAGAAGCAACCCTCCAGAGTACAGACGGGGCACAGGCAGTCAGCAGCTGGTATCATGACATGCAGAGGGACAGATGGAACCCAGTAGGAACCTTCTGTGCTGCAGGTGAGGAATGCTTGTGGGCCTGCAAAGGGAATCAGGGAGCCAGCTTACGGCTCTGGTTTCCACATCCACAGGGCCTCAGGAAAGTTACTGCTGGCTAAGATGAGGCTTCAAGGTTACTGAGGGCCTACACCTTCTGGGAACATGGCTGGTTGACATCACTGATTGACCTCTGCCACCCTCAACACCACTGACCCACAGAGAACCCCTTCTCCCTGCGGTGTCCCTCCAGCACCCTCTAATAAGAAAGTTTAAGGAGAGATGCTTAAAGGAATTCTGTCTGCTATATTCTATATATTGAAGAGTGAACTTGGAGCTGAGAGGCAGTAAAGTGATAACTTAGTTACGCAGGGGAGGCTCTGATGCTTTGAGCGTTTGTAGTATATTCCAGAATAAAATAAATCTACATATATGTTTATTCATCCCTTCCATGCTTTATGCAAAGTCAGTCTTCCTTACCTTTTACATTGTTGCAAGAACAGGCCATCTCTTACAGAGTCGGACATTTCTGCATACTTAGTAATTTCCACTTTACCCACAAGGATTTTTCTTCTGCAATAAACAAAAGATCCTCTCTAGTTGGTGTCTTAGTCAGTGTTGTACTGCTGTAACAGAATACCACAGACTGGGAAATTTATAATGAACAGAAATGTATTGGCTCATGGTTTTGGAAGATGAGAAGTCCAATAGCCAGGTGCCATCATCTGACAAGGGCCTTCTTGCTGTGTCATCATATGCCAGAAGGCAAGAGGGCAAGAGAGGATCCAACTCGCCCTTTCATAACAGCATTGTCCACCTGTGGGGGCAGAGCCTAGTGAGCTCTTAAAGGCTCTGCCTCTTAATACTGTTTACATTGGCAGTGAAATTTCAATATGAGTTTTGGAAGGGGACATTCAAATTATAGCAGTTGGTGAAATAATTAATGAAAAAAGTTATCCTTAAAATGATTTTTTCCCTCTTTTTAATATTACTGGTAAAAATTTTTTTAATTCAGAAAGATATGACGGAAATTTAAATTGCCAGTTAACACCTAAGATTGCTGTGTGTTAGCATTGTAGTGTACTTCATTCTAATCATGTGCAGGTGTGTGTGTCTGTTTTTGTTTTTGTTTTTTGTTTTGTGTTTTAGTTGGAGTCTCACTCCGTTACCCAGACTGGAGTGCAGTGGCCGCTCCCGGCCACCGCAGCCTCGACCTGCTGGGCTCCGGCGATCCTTCCGCCTCAGCCTTCCGAGTAGCCGGAATTACAGGCATGCGCTACCACGCCCGGCTGATTTTTTGATTTATTGTAGAGATGAGGTCTCGCTGCCCAGGCGGGTCTCGAACCCGCGGGCTCAGGCAATCCACTCACCTCAGCCTCCCAAGGCGCGGGATTACAGGCTGAGCCACCGAGCCTGGCTGTGTAAATAACTGTTAAATAGATTTTTCCTTCAGCTTTTTTCCCCCATGCAGCATTATATTGTGGGTATTTTCCCATGCCACTAAATTTTCAAAACTGTTTTTAATGGATGCATGGTATTGCCTTGAATAGATGAGCCACATTTTCAATTTGTCTAACTATTTCCCAATTGTTGGACATTCAGATTGTTTTATATTTTGTCTGTTATACACAGCACTGCAGTGAACATGTGTGTAAATCTTTGTATATATCTCTGAGTAATTACCCAGAAAAAAATATCAAAACATGGTAATGTGGCTTATTCATAATGTAGTTTTAAAACAAAAATGATTTTTTTTGTTAAAATCTTTTACATAATTTTTTTTTTTTACTTTTGTCTGCCAAGCAGGCCTTAAACTCCATTTGATAGTGAGACGTTTTATGTAACTTATCCTAAAACGTTTTCTTCCAGCATTCGAGTTTCTACCTGGAACAGACTGAACTACCTGAAGAATGGTGTGCTAAAGTCTGCCTTAAAATCTGCCATGGCCCATGACCCCATCTCCCCAGTGCTCTCCGATCCTCATTTGGACACCATGGACCAGCGGCTCCTGAGTATCCTGGCCACCGTGAAGCAGTGCACTGACCAGTTTGGGATGGACACTGTACTGGTGGAAGACAGGATGCCTCTCTCCCACTTGTAATTCTCAACACAAAATAAGTGAAACTTCTTTTTACAAAGATAGAGAAACAGCACAATCAATTCCAAATGGTATGAGATGGGTTAGAAATGGCCAGCAGCAAGTTCTGGTGACAGGGGACAGGGTGGCCTTAGATGTCTTTGGTGTTTTCTGTAGTAGAAGCTAAAGCAAAGACCACATGTTTCAAAGCACGGAGATGTTCCTGGTGAGTCACCTGGCTTCCTCGGCAGTTGCCCATCCAGCACTGGGCATCATGGTTTGATCAGTCCTAACTCCCATGCCAAAGGACAAACAGGTGTGATGCTTGGATAGGCGAAGGCTGGGATTGGTTCTGGAGTGTGTGTTTTGAGTTGAGCCTTGCAGTCCTTTCTCCACACCTGTGGATTTTGTGGAAACACTTTGCAATCTCTTGTGTCTTTTTTTTACCAGGACTAGTTAAATCGGAAAGCTTACTGCCTCCTACGGAGTGGCAGCAAATAAAACCTTGCATTCCATTGAGCCAAAATAGCACGTTCTGTTGGAGAAATACATTCTTAAGATAGAACTGGAGGGAAGGGCAAAAGCAGGAAGATGTTGAGCTTTTAAGCAATTGGGTAGGGAGGGAAGAAGAGAGAGACCCACTTGGTAGAACCGGAATCAGGGAGATGATTGGATTAGTGCAAAACAGGTTCTGGTGTATTTCGGTTTTCAAGATATGTAGAAAGCAAACATGACTTTGCATCTAAGTAAAATCTGCATTTTCAAAATTGTGTCCCAATTAGCCAAAAAGTTGTCTAGAGGAAATACTGTTACAGTACAAGCATGACTCTCTGTTATAGAGACTAATTTATTTTTCCATTTTGTCTAAAGCAGAAAATCCTTTCCAAACTAACAAAGCAAATTGAGGTAATACCTTGCATAAGAATCAGGTGGCCTGTGGTCTCTGCCTTCCTCATTTCTCTTCTGAAATGAATTTCCACCTCTGCCTGTAAGGTGGAAAGTTCATCTGGTCGTTAAAGCTGCCATTCCCAAGAGATGGGCAGCCCCACGTGTACCCTTCTTGTGAGAAAAGGCAACTGACTCCAACGGAGGAGAGTGTGCACCCTACTGGGTGATTTGGGTCATGCACAAGACTGGAAACAAAGATTTTAAGCCTGTGAGCCTTGAAATTAAGAAGGTTATTAGGAAGAGCCTTAAGATTTTGATTCATGTCAAATCCTAATTCCATCACTGAGTCTCGTTTGGAGTTCTGAACCCATGATGCAGTATTATGCTTGTCTCTCCTCTTAGCACACTCAAATTTCAGGCTGCTAAACACAGTTTTAGTTCTGTGTTCTGGCAGTGATTTTGCCATGTAAGCAGTTACAGTGAAACGGCCTGAGGAGGACAGGCCTGCTGTACCCACTCACCTGCGGGTGCAGAGCTGTGTGCTGCTCTTCGGCCTCTTGTCAAGGTGCGGCTCTGGTTTTGCACTTCTGTCAAGCGGAAACTCATGTTTAAACAATGTGGTTGAACCCATTGAATGCCAGCCATTGGGGACTGGTTTTAAGTAACCAGTCTTTCAAAAAACAGCTTTAGAATTTGTGCCCAGTTTTTCTGCATTGACAGATAACTGAGGAACCTGTAACGACTTTAAAATGGCATGAAATTAGGAGACTTTGGTACTTCTTATATGCATTTTGAGATGGACACATCACTGAACTGAATTATGAAAGGGATATTGAATTTAAGAAGACAGGCACGAGTACAAAACACTGAATTAGTGTTAAAAAGAGGCATTGATTTCGATTTTAAGGCTACTTGCTGTTGCAGGTCTAGTGAAATGCACAGTTTATATGAGCACACCTGGGTTGGTGCTCACCCACAGGCTTCTGGGAGCCAGCTGGCAGGGGACACTGGGAAGGATGGCACTCTGCTGTTCTTAGTAAATGGTAGCTGAGCTACATTATGGATTCGCGATTGTTCTGACACATGCCTTTAGTATGTCACACTGAAATGAACAGGAACTACTCTCGAATGGAGACGTTCATTCATAACGTTGAAGGCAGAAGATTCTGCTAAGGAAAAATACAGGAGGGAAAGCTGCTTTGAAAAATGCCTCATCCTTTCTTCAAAGCATTTGCGGAAAATGTATGATTTTATCCTCTTTTTTGCTGTTTTCAAGCTCCTGGTCTAAAAGGGTACTCTGACCCACAGTTAGAATTAAGCCAATAGAGGGACATGACATGGCACTGCGAGCAGCAATTTATGTTCTAAATCAGGACTGTAGTGAGCTGGAAAAGTCTGCTTAGGCGAAGCTTGGAGAATCAGCCATAAGCTTACAGCCCTACAATTCAGAAACACTAAATTCTGATTGAAAAAAAGAGGTGGATTTTTTAAATTTTTATTTTTGAAATTTTGTACCACTGTCCTCTTTGGGGTTTATTTATCAGAATTAATCTAGGGCTGTTACAGGCAAGCCAATGGAGAACCCTTGTCAGGTGTGCCTACCCGACACCCAGAGGTAGATGTGGAGACACAGTGATACTGTCAGAACTAGGGAAATCAGAACTAACTGCCATTCCCTGTCCTCCTCCCACTTCTTGAAAAGGTTTATTCTGAAGTTTGAGTGGGGAACTTTGGGTATAGTGGATTTTGTTCTAAAACCGTTCTTTAATATGAGGCTGCATTGTGGGTTTGGAGAGGGGTCAAAATAACTTTCTGTGTAAAACTAATAGGATCAGATTTGCTCAGAGTATTGTTCAAAACTGTATTAATAAGGCATTTTCCCCTGTTTGCACTCAGGGTTAATATGTCAAATGAAATTTAAGAAGGAAATGGAAGAATTCAGGTATATCCCTGCACATTATTTTGGGAAAGATGAATCCTATACATGGCAATGTTTCAATGTCTCCTGAAGTCAGCATTGTCTTCCAAAGAAATCCATTTTTCTTTCCCTTTAAAAAAAATGCTTTGGCCTCCCCTTCCCATCCATCATATTCCTTCAGCCTTACCTTCACCCGTGTATTCACTGACCAGTAGATGACCATACTTCAGTGATGGTAACACAGCATCTGTGTCTCATCACAGCACTCTTATGAGTCATCCTGTGAGCTCGAGCTTCAGGAAACAGGAGTGATGGCATATGTGTGTATATAGTCGTAATATGTATTCTAGCAAGAAAAACATATTTATTTGGACATGGGGGACATTGACTTGCAGAAGGACCTGCAGTCAATAAAAGGTTCTCAGTCTCTGAGAGTGGGCCCTGAGTGACAGAAAGACCATTCATTTAACAGACAGCTCCTGGGCAGCTCTGTGCCGGCGCTGGCTAGGCACGCTGGAGAGCCAGGCGGCCTGACCTTGGAAATCGATTCTACAGGGGAAGGCCGGTTTTCTCCCTTCAGCTCCTCAAGTCTGGGTGGTGAGGAGGTAGGGTCTGGGTTCTGTATTGCCCCACTTTTTTAGGAATAAAGGTGTTTTTCATAAATGCAAAATGTTAGAAAAATCTGGGACTAGCTCACTGGGAAGCTAATTTATTTGCTTGAATGGGAGGTGTAGGAGCCACGACCCTCTGTTTTGATCTGTCAGGGATTTCTTCTCGGAGCTGTTGCACCAACAGAAGTTGTGCTTGGTAAGACACCAGATAAAGACAGACACGCATCTAAATTTCTAATGTGTTCTGTGGGTTTCAATTCTGAAAAAAGAAAGTGAATAAAGATTTTAATAAATATTGATGTATCATCTTTTTTTCCCCCTTTCAGGGTATCTCCAGTGTTTCTTATTCTGATTTCCTGCCTGCTTTGCTAGAGGCAGAAGATTGCATCTTTTGTACCCACTTGAACTTCCACAGGGATTGTTTCCTAGTGTCTGATGAATGAGGCCTTTACATTTCCTCACCAGTCTTCAAAAGGTTCATACCAGGTTGTTCCTGGACCGACGTTTCCCATAGGATGGTTTGGAGGTGATCTGGGTGTACTTCGTAGCCAAGTCCATCCTTGCAGCTTCCTCAGAGGTGAGGGATGACGAATCCTGAAGAACCTGTCAGGAGAGCACCGTCCAGGCAGAAAGAGAAGGCCAGCTGCCCTCGTTGTAATTCTTAGGATGCCCAGATTTTACCTGTTGAAGTGGAAATCCAGCATCGTAAACCTCAGATAGCTGAGCAGAGTTCTTAAAGATTTGTATTTTATTTACAGCATATCTGTGCTAGTTTTTGTCACTTGTGCTTGAATCCATGTGGGAGGCTGAAGCCTGGCCCAGGTATCTTCACTGCCTCGGCCCACGCAGATCCTTTTCCAGGCTGGATTTCTGGATTCATCTGCTTCTCAAGCGAATCACAACTGGTATTAGAGCCTGGAAAAAGCCATCTGGAACAGGAAGGGCGGGCTTGTCTTTTTGGATGATTTTACCCACTGTGCTTGCCTATAAAACCGATTTATAGAGCCCTCATTTTGTAAAATAGACAATGGTCATAACCACTTGCTTTCCGTGGGCAGGGTTTTGTAAGGCAAGTTGCAGTGTAAATCCCAGGTAATAATGGTATTAAGTCACAATTTGTGAATGTTCAGTCTTCGGTCGATGTTTGGGCATTGTCCTGCGAGCTGCAGATGCCACTAAAATGGGCGACTGTCCCTTCCCTCATAGCCAATTATAGTCTAGCCTGCAGAAGACAACTCCTTGTGAGGCACCTAATGCCTCAGGAATGATGTAAATTCATTACGATGGAAATAAGGATCAGGAAAGGATTTGGGGAGCCGGTGGGAGTTAGCAATAACCACACTGAAGGAGGGGAGATTGACCCAGGCGTGGTAAGTGGTGTGGGTAGGGCCCCTGACTCCAGAAACGCAGAGCTGTGTACTTAGAAGATGCAGAGCCCCTTGGGCCTGTACTCTGTTTCCACACCTGGATCACTAGAAATATCCCCTCAGGGTTTCCCGTGGCCTGCCTTTGTCAGGAAACTCAAGGCCCTGTCTCGAGAGGACATTCTTGGTCCCTTGTGGCATAGATACTAAAGGCACCACTAGCATATAGATGGACTGGGAAAGTGATTTAATGTTTTCAGAGTTTGTTTTTCACACAGGTTTGTTTATTTAGAGATGGAGACTTGCTTTTTCATTCAGAGATTGTTTTCAAGGCAGGTGGTGCTGCCTGCCTTCAGCAGGGTCAGGAAGATCTCTATTGTAAAGCCAGGTCCCATTCAGATGACCCTGGTAAAGGTGTTGTATGCCCATTTTCCCTAAGAAATACCTTTTTAACGTGCAGGGTTTGATTCAGAAGGGCTAGGGCCCGGGGTTTTGCATTTCTAACAAGCTTCTGGGTGATACCAGTGTCGGGATTCTGGGCCCACACTTGAGTAGCCCCATGCTTGCTGAGGAATTAAAGCTGCCGGCGGTTCTCACAACAGCCTCTAGATGTCCCCATCTTCCCTGGGATTCTGTCCCGACAGTTTGCAACCAGCTGCCTCCAAGCCCTGAGACTGGGCTGAGGCAGAAGGATAGTCTAAGCCCAGTAGGTCGAGACTGCGGCAGCCGTGAGTGTGCCAGCCTAGGCGACAAAGAGTGAGACTCCAACTCAAAAAAAAAAAAAAATACTTAAGATGTGTCTAGAAACTAGTATTTGAATTCATTGTTTCTATGTGGGACTGACTTTTTGCTGGTAAAAATGTTTACCTCTTTTTTAGGAAACAAATAATACTTTGAAATCAAGTTGTTTGTCTAAGAACTTCCCAGCTACCTACTTATTTACCATGAAATGCTAAATCCAAATCAGAACAGCTCAGATATTAGCAGTCAGCCCTACATGAAAATTACAAGTAGAGAGAAAATTCTTTCCCCAAGGCTTTGAAATGTGGATTGTTACAATAACTATTATCACTAGTAGTTTTATCATAAGTTCACCTATAAACTTCACCAGCATTAACTAAGGCCTGGCATCCACGCCTCCTGTGTAAACCACCCAGAGCCTCTTGCAGGGCTTGGCTTATGAAATATAAATATAACATGTATCGAGTGTTTATGATGCACTCACTGAATGAGCTCATTTGATCTTCCCAGCATTCCTGAGGTAACTTTTATTATCCCTATTTTAACAGGTGAGGAAATTGAGGCATGGGGCAGCTAAGTAACACCCAAGGCTACACAAATAGAAAATGGTAGGCGCTGTCAACTGAGCACTATACTAGACTGCCATTCACACTCAAACAACATTTGTCGGATGAGCTAATGTTTTCAAATAGACACGATGGCGTACACACTGTTCACCATCCTCTGCAGGATTCCCCAAGCTTGATGCACTTAACGCTGTACCGGTGCCATGACCGCTGCTCTATGAAAAGTTTTGTTCAAGTTTGACGTCAGTATGAGTGGCTGAGACACAATGTACAAATACAGTATGCCTTTTCAACTTAACCCTCCTGGCGTCCTGATAGAGGTGCTTATCTGGTTTCTGTTTGAATGAAAGGCAGTGGCAGACTTGGTGGGCTGCTGGGATGGCACAGACCTGGCAGGGAGTGTGATGTCAGACACTAGGATAACCAAAGTCCATTTTCCTGTGACATTGGTGAGACATGGCACTAGGATTCATCTCTCTGGAGGGTCCAACCTCAAAGCCACTAAACATATGACAGCCAACTCCCCTGATGTCTAGACAGCAGTTTTCTCCTAGGACAAGAAGGCTCTTCGGCCGCTGGCTTTAGTAATGGGTGGTTTGGAAACCTGCATTAAGCTCTTCTGAAGTCTAACGACCTTGTACGGTGCTCCAGCGCTGAAGGAGAGGCCCTGAGTCTTCAACCCGATCTGATTGGCTACTCAGAGCCACAAGCACTTGAAATTTGCAAACCTAGCCAAGAGAGTGCACACAGTACTTAGTCTAACTTTTTAAATATACGATATGTAATTACATTGACGTGAGACCTTATGACTCTGGGGGTTTCCAAAACCCAAATACCTCCAGGCTGGGGCAGGTCAGCTTCTGCTTGCTTTGGTGGCTCCCAGCTGAGGAAGGAAACCTGCTGGTTATTTGCCCAGTTTCATTTCCCCCTGTTGAGAAGCCAGGGTGACCTCGGCCTACAGCCTCGCTGCTGCGCTGTCGATTCTTTCCAGGGCCTCTTCAGCTGACATCCTGGCCAACGGGACGCTCTTGGCTGAGACATTTCCCTGGCTGCGTCTACCTGGCTGGCAGGAGGTTGCTCTGTAGGCATGAGGCAGGGCGCCAAAGGGCATCCTTATTTGGTAGGCCTCTGATGGGCCACCAGAAAGTCCTAGCAGAGTAATGGATGTCCGAAAGTCCTAGCAGAGTAATGGATCGTGGCCATTTTAAGGCCTGATTTCACCTTCTCTGCAACCAAAACTAATCATACTCCGGAATAGACTGCTTCCTGGAAGCCAGAGGAGTGGACCGGGCGTCACTGCCTGACTGGGTCCTCATGCCTGCTGCAAGAGAGCCCATTCAACGAGACAGCAACTTTGACAGTAAAGAAAGAGTTTAGTTATTGCAAGGCAACCAGATAGGAGACAAGAGGTATTTCGCAAATCCCCTCCAAGAATTTTTAGGCTTGGCTTTTTAAATTTGGCAAGCAGGGCCTAGGGAATGGGCACTGTTGATTGGTTGGGCATGAAGTCACGCAGGTCTTCAAACCCAGTCAGTGCGCAAAGCCCCGGGGTCTGGGCCGGTGGAGTCAGCTCCTCTGCCTGGGTCAGGGATCTGGGTGGGGCCCGTGTTGGTCCACCAAAATGCAAAGTCTGAAAAATATCAATATCAAGGCTTTACAATGGCAGTTGGGGAAGTTACACGACTTGCGACCCCACGTGACCTGACTCCCGGGCCCAGGGAACCGGACTATGGCTGGTTACCATTTACCTCTGCCTACAGCTTTCCAGGAAAGTGTGCAGGAGGTGGATCAAACTCCTGGATACCATCAGGGAGGTCTGCAGGGCCTAAGACTGGTGGTTCGAGGGAAAATACATTCATCAATCTCATGGCAGCTTTCCCTGGGGGTCGGGACACGAAGGTAGTTATCAGTGACTGCTGTATTGACGCGACTGTGCGTCAGCCATCATGCAAGGAAGACAAAGTTAGAAACCACAAATTTGTTCACTTTTATGTACAACTTTGCAGGACTCGGGTCTTTTCCATGGCGTCTATCTTGTGGCCCTGCATCAAGTTTCTACAGGCGGCTTCACCAGCCAAAAAGCAAGTCCGGGGACGCCCTCCAAGACCTGCCAAGCTTCCGGCCTCGCCTGGGTCACGTGGCAAGCGGTGGCCGCCAGAGCGCTCGGCCCCACCCGCCGGGCGCCTTGGCAACGCCCAGCCCGGGCCCCGCCCACCCTGCCCGGGACTTAAAAGGCCCTGCGCGGCCGGGCCGGAAGGGCACCGCCTGGGCTTGCCATGCTCCGCCGGCCGCGGCCCCCGCTCTGGGTCTGCCTCCTGCTGCTGCCGCTGCCGCTGCCGCTGCCGCATCTGGGCGCGGCCGGCGACCGCGGCGACGCCAGACGGTGGGAGGAGGCGGACGAGCCGGGCTCGGCCTGGGCCTGGCGGGGCCTCCGACGCCTGCAGGAGCGGCTGAGGACGGCCGGGGCCCTCTCCAGGCGCTACTGGGCGCTCTTCAGCTGCCGGGTGTGGCCCGACGACTGTGAGGAGCGCGAGGCGGCGGCCGCGGGGCCCCCGGGTAAGACCTGACCCCCGGCGGGACGGGCGGAGAGAGGCCGGGGCGGCCGTCCCGCCCCCCGCCGGCCAGCCGTGATACTCCGCCCAGGAGCCCGGTCCCTGCCCCCGCCGCGCTCCCAGCCCTGGCGCCGCCCCCCACCTGTTCCCGCCTCGCGCGCGCTTCCCGTGTGGCTCGCGCGTCGCCACCCCGGGTTCCAGTCCCCAGGGGCTGCTCCTTCCCGCCTCCTGACGACGTAGGGAGAGTCCGCGGCGGACGCCCTGGCGACCGCCTTCTCCTCCCGCTCCGCCGCGCTTGGAGGCGAGGCCTGAGGACGCAGCGCCGGGGCTGGAGTTGGGACCCGAGTTCAGGTGCCTGCTTTTCGCTGGTAGATTGCGAGGCAGGGTTGTCACATCGCCGTCGTGGACCACATGGTCTGGTCGCCGTCTCACAGCTCCTCCTTTCCAGGTTGGAGCCTTCCTCTGTTGGGCCAGCAGTACCTGGATATCCTGACCACTTGGTACTGCAGCTTCCAGGGGTGCTGCGACAGTGGGGACTGCAGGATCTCCAACAACGTGACAGGTTGGAGCCCCATGGCCTCAGGGCGCTAGGGACGTGTGGGGGAGGGGAGGCCATAAGGGGAAATGGCCGGGTGCAAGGGAACTCTCCTCATCCCTGCCCAGCCTCCCCACAAGCAGAAACTGCCGCAAGATTGAAGTCAGATCTGCAGTTCCTTGAGGATCCTTGGGCAACACGTTGAACTGCTGGGTTTTCCAAAATAACTCCTTCCAACAGTGGAACCATGGGACACCAACATGAGTGGTAACAATAATAGATTTGCATTCTTCCATCTGAGAACAGAGGCCCGATCCTAGTTTTTGAAGGATCAAAATACTTGAATCAGGAAGCCCCTTTTAGCCTCTAGCTTGGTGGCCCAGGCAAACAGCTTGTTTCATGGAGTTTGGGGAACCATGGGAATGCCGTGAACAGGTCACGCTGAAGACAGCTGGGAGGAGGGGACATTGTCATATATAGAACAGGCCCTTGGATACCACTGGGTCTCGACTGAATCTTCCTCTGCTCATTACCACCTACCTTTTCACCATGTCTTCCTGCCACCCCTGGGGGTGTGTCCCAAGAGGAAGGAAGACCAATAGCTGCTGTACTTACCAGGCACTGTGTTGGGAGTTTCGCAGGAACTGACCCACGATCTGTCATCGCCTATGACCCTTTGGGAGAGTCAGGCCCGAGTACCTTGTCTCTTTCCAAGCAGAAAGTGCAGCCTCTCAGAGGGTGCCTGGAAGTGTCAAGTGAGAGAACTGACCACAGTTTTGGGGTTGTGATTGAAGGTGTCCCTTTCTAACCTTCAGCCAACAAATGTCTGGGTGACTCAGCACAAGTTTCTGTTTATCTAGGATCAGTGGGGATGCCCTTGACTCCCCATCCTAAGAGAGATAAAAGATTATTCCTCATTATAAACGGATCCATCTGAACCATAGCATGGACTGGAAACACCATGTGCCTGTGCATTCTTCTGTCCACCCCCGCCCCTCCAAACAAGGCACTGCTGGCCAGCTAGCTGTCTAATTGACCTCCCTCCAGTGAATTTTCTGATTAGTTCAGGGGACTTGATTGGTATACTGCAGTTGATTTGCGTTTTGGCTTTCGAACAGTGATCTTTAGCCCCAGGTACTGAACCTACCCTGCTATTTGCAAAAGTTTCCTGTTTTCCTCCAGCAGTTTTTTTTTTTTTGCCTAGAATTCTCCTGATCCCAGCTCTCAGTCTCCATAAATGAGGGCTACCCTAGCTGTCAGGTCACTTAATGGGCAAAAATGCTAATAACACAGTGTCTAAGGACAGCGGCTGGTTCAGGATGGAAGATTGGAGAAAGTCTGAGTTGAGATTGCTGCTGACTCGGGACAAGATCCCTGGTGGCAATTGGCAGGTTACCTCCCTGCCCTCCACAGGCCGCTGCTCTGCCTGGGCCTAGATTTCCAGTTGTTCTGGCTGGGGAATCAGGAACACCCACTAGATTCCTGTCTCGCCTTTAACTTGCTGCCAGGCTCTGGGCAGTCCTTTCCAAGTCTGTTTTCTCAGTTGTGAAGATTAGATATAAAATACATAGCACAGTTCTGAGTTCAGAGAAAACAGCACAACTGTTAGTTCCCCCTGCTATGTCACTGCTGCCACTGCTACCTCAGTGTTTTGCAGTAGACCTTCGCCTCCCAGGGCTCCAGGGTACTCCCTCTGGCCTGGCTCGAGTTAACCAACCCGTTGATCCTGAACTTGGAATGGCCCATCCCTCACCCACAGCTAGCACATACTCTCCCTGTCTCCACTGTGGCTTCTGTAGCCCTTGTCTCCAAATCCTGGCTGTGAGGAAGTAAGGCCTAGCAGAGGGCTTTGCACAGCAGCTGCTCTCAACAAATGTTTGCTGGACTGAATCAGGATGAATAAAATGGGGCTTCTCCATAAAACACCTAGGAGTCCTGAAACAGGGATAGGAGTGACCTCAGGCTAGGGGGCAGGGTTTCTCCTCCAGAAAGTTCTGTGTCAGCTCTGGGGTGTCTTTGGGATCAGAAAGCATGATTCCATCTCTCCCTGAGTTCAGTTTTAATTTCCGAAATTCTCAAAAAACAACCCCTGAGTCCCTCCTGCCTCAGGTCTGCCCGCTGGCTTCTGAGACCAAACAGGACAAATAGCTGATCCCAGCTCAGAGCTGCTTGGTTGCCCGGTTTCTGTGCCGTCAGCTGTTGGGGAAAGCCCATGTGTGCCTCACTGTGATTTCTTTCCTGCCCTCAGGCCTAGAGTTGGATCTGAGGGAGCGTCTGCACGGCCAGCATGTGGCCCAGAAGCTGGTCCTCACGACGGTGAGGGGCTACCTAGAAACACCTCAGCCAGACAAGGCCCTGGGTCTGTCTTTCCATGGCTGGTCTGGCACAGGCAAGAACTTCGTGGCACGGATGCTGGCAGAGAACCTGTATCGAGACGGGCTAAGGAGTGACTGTGTCAGGATGTTTATTGCCACGCTCCACTTTCCTCACCCCAAGTACGTGGACGAGTACAAGGTGAGGAGCGTCGCTGGTGGGACTGGGGCCAGGCCTCTGTGCCAGGAAGGGACCCTAATGCTAGCCCTTCCTTGCAAGGAGGTGGGTTATGGAGAAGCTTAGGGGACAGTGAAGGGCAGGCAGCTGTTGCGACAGAACCTGTAACAGAGACGCTTCATCTTCTCCTCACCAAGGAGGCCCTGAGCATCTGGAGGAAAGACTCAAGTTCCAAACAGTACCCCTGAGTTCTGTCTCCTTAACAGCCACACATGTGAAGCCAGATGCTGCGCTTAAGCACAAGTTGTTTGTTGGTCTTTCTGTTATTCTTTTTTCCTTTTTAAAAATAATTTTTTTAGCTGGGCTCGGTGGCTCAGCCTGTAATCCCACGCCTTTGGGAGGCTGAGGAAAGTGGATTGCCTGAGCCCGCGGGTTCAAGACCCGCCTGGGCAGCGAGACCTCATCTCTACAATAAATCAGAAAATCAGCTGGGCGTGGTAGCGCATGCCTGTAATTCCGGCTACACGGAAGGCTGAGGCGGAAGGATCGCCGGAGCCCAGCAGGTCGAGCCTGCGGTGGCCGGGAGTGGATGACAGAGTGAGACTCCAACTCAAAAAATAATAATTTTTTGTAGAGACAGGGTCTTGCTGTGTGACCCCAAGTGATGCTTCCACATTGGCCTCCCAAAGAGTTGAGATCACAGGTATGATCAACCACATCTGGCTGATTTTTGTTATAGAAGTAACAGAAATGTCACAGAAATGTCACAAGCACTGTGGAACAGAGAAAAGCAAAAGCTTTATCATAATCTCACACAGCCACAACCTTGTTGGCTAACAAGAGTTAGCATTTTAGTCTACTTCCTCTGGTGTCAAACCATTCTCCATGCTGTTTATGTCATTGTAATGATATTGGACAAAAGTCGCATGCCCTAATTTTTTTTTTTTTTTTTTGAGTTGGAGTCTCACTCCGTCGCCCAGCCTGGAGTGCAGTGGCCGCTCCCAGCCACCGCAGCC